>NC_089830.1:4816994-4826994 GCF_035046505.1 Tiliqua scincoides | reverse complement strand
GAAGCTCTCATCCCACAGCTCACACGAGAGGTCAAACAGTCGCCCTCATGCTGAGAGAAGTTGTATTGGGCCAGTGTGGGCTTCAACAAATCTCCAGAGGGCCAGAGGCTTATTGGAGACTGGGGACTCCCTGAGGGCCGCAAGTGGCCCCCGGGCCAGGGGTTGGGCACCCCTGATCTGGAGAAAGGGATGATCCTCTGAGTTTCTCTCCTAGAAAAAAACTTGTAAAACTCCCATTTGGAAAAAAAGATGGGGTTTATGGTCAGCCTGTCTATGCAAACCATCTTGAATCTACATGATACTACAAGTCTTCAAGAATAGCAGTATATAAATACAGTAGTAAATAGGTGACTTGTTTGACATCCACCAGCAGTAACTGTAGGTCACATGGGCAAATGATTGACATTGCACCCAGCACAGCGGGAGGCGGGGAAGACAGAAGAGATTAGAGCACTTTATGGTGTGTCTCTGCTGCCCCTCAGCCTAAGTGCCCCCTCTCTATGCCAAATGTAATCTGCATAAAAGCCACCTCTCTTTCCACAGACCGTTGATTAGCCTCCGCGCTTTGTCTGAGCCTGGAGGCTGAGACTGGAGAAGCGATGCAAGTCACTCTCCTGGCTTGTAGGGCAGCTGTTCTGGGACTTGTCAGTCCCCAAAGAAGTTGGTTTATGTAATCACAGACCTTGCCCAGATACTCAGAACACAGAGGACCCCTTGCCATTTTTTTGCTGTGTAGAAGGTACTTATATAAGCCCAACTCTATATTTTCTGCAGGATATATATAGGATTCTGCAGGATGGAGAGCAAGCTGGTTTTCCTGCTGCCTGTAGGTCACCTGCAGTTGATGCTTTGCTTGCCAGTATCACTTGCTCTGCAGAGTCACATTATTTTTCTGGGCCATGCATAGAAAACAACTGGTTTGGATCTCAAAATAACTGATCTGTGCCTTGTGCATGAGGCTGCCACTCTAATAACCAAACAGCTGCTACAAGGGGGATCTCCCCCCCCCTAGTTCTCATAGCTGATGTGAAACGCACTAATTAGATTTCAAAAGTGTCAACAGCGGCTCCCTCACCTTGGATCTATAGCAGAGACCAATGCAATTTTTTGACAGAGCAATGCAGTGCGATGCAAAACCATAAAATATTCAACATGCACAGAGAAAAAAGCGTTGAAAGAAGGCATTTGCTCAGGCTCTTTGCAGCCAAAATAGAATTGACTAAAGAGGTTCAGTGAAGCACTAATTATTCCCCAGTCTCTAATTAGTCTTTGGGATGCAGAAGGTAAGTTCAGGCATAGATAGGCTCAGCAAAAGCCTTTGTACTATTAATACCTGCTTGAGATGAGATAGCAAAACGTATATGCAGGATGGAAGGCTGGTTGCAGTCAGAGGCAACCCTGCATGCAATCCCTCTTAAATGGCAGGTCCTTTGTCACAAGCTCATTTGCAATATTGATTTGTGGTTATGGGAAACAGCTACCCAAACCGTTGCTTTTGAGTGAAATGAGTCCCTATGCGTGCCTCGTTTTCAGGTTAGCAGGCACTTGTTGGGGAGGTGAACCCTGTAAACACACCACAAGTTCAACATCCTCCTCTTGCAGTGTGGAAACTCCAGGGGCACATTATGGAAACACTCTTACACACACACACTCCTCTTCTTCAAGTGAGAAGTTCCAGGAAAGATAGCACTGCTATGACTCCTGCTTCCGTGGCAAGAGAGGTCACTGGAAACTTATGGCACCTTTGGATTTTTATGCAGATACAAGCTGAGCATTAGGTGGAAGAAAGCACCACACACCGCTCTATAAGTTAGGGGCACATCAGATCCCCAGAGAATGAAACTGGGTGGAGGGAGAGTGCCCTACAGGGAGGTTCAGGTCTGGGAAAGGGAGGGGGACAGAATCCTGTCCTCCCTCCCAGGCCTCGGAGCCCAACACAGATCTCCTCAATTCTGGTGCAGTTCCGAATAGACCCATCCAGGCTGCTGGGATTCTACACAGGGTAAGAGAACAGGCGTTCCCTTACCCCAGGGGTGTCCAAAGTTTTTGGCAGGAGGGCCACATCGTCTCTCTGACACTGTGTCGGGGGCCGGGGAAAAAAAAGAATTAATTAAATTTGAATAAATTTACACAAGTTTACATAAATGAATATATTAAAGATGAACTTATACGAATGTATGAAGGTCTTGCAATAGCTCAAGGCCTATAAAAGGCCTTGCACAAAGCAAGGCTGGCCTTTTCTTTGCTGCCGCTGCTGCATCACAGACGTGAAACAGCAAGCAGTGGAGGGAGCCCTCATCCCAGCTCAAACACCCTCACGCTGAGAGCAGTTGCGTCGGGCCAGTGTGGGCTCCAACAAATCTCCGGAGGGCCAGAGGCTCATTGGAGACTGGGGGCTCCCTGAGGGCCACATTGAGAGGCCTCAAGGGCCACAAGTGGCCCCAGGGCTGGGGTTTGGGCACCCCTGCCTGACCCTAAGGAGAACTCCGGCTGTTACCCTGGCCCCACAGGACACTTTTGAGACACTGTACTGCTGGGTGGCAGGTGGGGATCAGTTGGGCCTTCAGTCTTATTGATCACGATGGGCTTACTACGGAGTAAAATAAATAACCAAACACCTCTGTCCATGGCGTGTTATTGTACTATAAGGAGTACTTAGACTGGATTTGAATGAGACATTGCATTTTCATAATTAATTTCTGTGTTTGTCACAAATATCTAAAACATATTAAATATATATACATCACTTTAAAATAAAAAGGAAACCAAAGCAGAGCATACATATTTCAAGTAAAGATAAAATATATGCATCAAGTTTCACTTTTATGTCATTAAGAAAAAGGAAAGAATAGACACATGCAACTTTGTCACTTGGACAAAAAAGAACCAAGCTTTGGTTCTTTGGAAAGAGGAAATGTCTGATTTCCTTAAGGCCACACATTTTCCATGCTGTAAATTGGTTTCAATTTCTTGCAGCATCAAATAAACTATCAAGAAATGCAATTTTTTTTTGAGGGTCTGCATAGGACAGTGGTTCCCAACCTTTAGGAGCTCAGGGACCACTAAGGCAAAATTTGGAGACAGCGGGGACCACATGCAACCCCCCAAACCTCGCACACAAAAAATACAATTAAATTTGTAATACATAAGAAGATTATTTAATAATTAATGTGATGGTTGTGCTTGCGCTTGCTTCACTAGCTGTGAAACTCTTGAGTTTACATGGAACACAAAATAATTTTCCCCCAACTCAGAGGTTTTCATACCCACCCAATTCAATCCAGCCTCTTTTCCCCCACACCAATCCACATTACGCACAGCCCTTGCCTCTTTTAAGTGTGGGAAAAAAACCTCAAAAAGGGAGAGTGTAACCACAAGGGGATTATAGACAAGTCATGCAAGGTAGTTAAATGAGCCAACACAAAGCACACACATCCCTCCACAGTTCCTTTGTTACACAGCCCTGGCCCTGCTCCCCCCACTTTTGAGTCCAGAGTCCTTAGGAAAGTGTTCAACACAATTTAGGCAGGTCGGTCTTGCAGGAGAAGCACCAGCTCAGAGCGACATCTCAGAATGGCTGCTGCATGTCTCAGGAAGAAAAGTCCTTTTGGTGTGCACTGGAAAAGCCTCTCTTCACTTCCTGTTCTAATTGCTGTCATGCTCTAGCTGTGGACAACTTTGGTTGGAGCTAAGAGAGTGTGAGCAAGCCTATAGGTAGGCTGCAGCCACAAAACAACAGCTGCCTACTCCTTGTCCCAAGTGTCTAGACTAGATGCCTTTAAAAGGGGAGTGGAGAAATTTCTGGAGATGTCCATCACAGCCACAGTGCGACTAACAGCCCCATTCTAGGCATGTCTACTCAGAAGTAAGTCCCATTGTAGTCAATGGGGCTTACTTCAAGTTAAGCATGCATAGGATTGCAATCTGAGTAGATGGGGAACTGACCAAGTGTGGGGTGGGGGAGGGCTCCCCATGGACAAAGCTGCCGCTGCCGCTCTCGAGGAGGAAAAGTCAGGGGTTACACCTGCTGTACTTGGCTACGGTGGTGCCTGTTCTGCAACTTCTGGGATTGCTTCTCCCCAGGTGGGCAGCTTGCAGTAAGACAGCAGAGGTGCTGCCTGTTTCCCTCTCCAAAAGGGGTGCCAAAACCTGGATCCCTTGCTCCACCCCTGGGCCTTAGAAGAGCACATGCAGGGGGCCCAATCCTGCCAACTGGGGAGGGGGTACCAGGGCTGGGGGTTGAGCATATTGTTTCTCCCCTCTCCTGCTGCCACACTGCCTCCAACTCCCTTCCTTTGTGTTCCCTGGCCAGCGGGAGTCTGCACTCCCAGGGAAATCACATCCAGAGAAACCCATTCCCAGGGAAACCCCCCCCAGCCAGCCAGAGATGCCTTTGGGAGCCTGCTCCTCCTCCTCATTACTCCCATTCCTCCCCCTTCTCAAGCCCCTCTCCTTCGCCTCTCCCCTTCTGGCTCCTCCTCCTCCTCAGCCCCCCCGCCACCGCCCATCCGCCTGCCCGCCCGCAAAAGGGACTTCCCAGGCTGGCTGGAGTCCTGACTCCTGAGAAACCAGGCTGCCAGGGCTCACCTGAAGGCACAGGGTCAAGGAATGGAGGCAGTGGGCGGCAGGGCAGCTCTCCTCTGCATCCAGCTGAACCAGGAGGCTGCACAAACGCAAGCGCACCTTACAAGGCACCTGTGCTTCACTTTTTTTGCTTGTCTGGGCACTCACAGACAAGGAGGGAAGGGAGGTGGAGGGGGCAGGCAGGAGATGGGGAGGCTAGGCTCTGATCGGCTCTGAGCTGCTCTGATTGGTTGCTGGCGCTGCAGAGGCTTTTTTTCTGCCTGGAAGGGCATTTTTTTCTTTTTTCACCAGAGACCACCAGTGGTCCACGGACCATGGGTTGGGAACCCTAGGCATAGGATGAAAGAAATGCAAGAACTTCATTTTGAGAATAGGCGTCTCCACCAGATAGCAGCTTGTGAAGATGTGGAAGGCTGAGCAGTGACTGTGTGTCAGACACACTCTGTTGACTGCCCAGCTCCTGCCTGGGCAGGGAACCTCTCCCATGAGGAACGATTTACAGTCCCATGAAACTGTGACCATCTTTGTGTCTGTCTTTATAATGCTTGTCTCCTATTGAAAGCTGCTTCAAGCGCGGAGCGTGTCGTTGCACTTGTCATCTTTACATTCAATCAGTCAATTTGCCCTGCATTTTCCAGTGTACCTTCTTTGATTGCTGTCTCATGAGGAAAAAAAAAAGCAACAAAGAGTTTTGTTTGTGGCACCTTGAAAATTCAGCCGTTCGTTTCAGTGTAAACTGTCATGGACCGCAGGTCACTTCATTAGACGCTGCAATAGAGAGATTGGTCTTTTGATGCAACAGACTGTCAGGGCTGTCCCAAGACCTTCTAGCGCCTGACAGAGCATACAAAATGCCACCCAACCTTACCTGGCAGGGTGTCAGTGTCTTCTCCTCCCAAGATTAGAAAAGGGAATATGGTGAAAAGGGAATATGGAGTGGAAGAGGAAGTGTGGAGCAGAGTGATGGGCTAGAGCAGGGGTGTCCAAAGTTTTTGGCAGGAGGGCCACATCATCTTTCTGACACTGTGTTGGGGGCCGAATTAATTTACATTTCAAATTTGAATAAATTTACATAAATGAATGTATTAGAGATGGAACTTATATGAATGAATGAAGGTCTTGCAGTATAGCTCAAGACCTATAAAAGGCCTTGCACAAAGCAAGGCTGGCCTTTCCTTTGCTGCTGCTACTGCATCACAGACGTGAAACAGCAAGCAGTGGAGGGAGCCCTCATCCCACAGCTCACTTGAGAGGCCAAACAGTTGCCCTCACACTGAGAGCGGTTGCTTTGGGCCAGTGTGGGCTCCAACAAATCTCCAGGGGGTCAGAGTCTCATTGGAAACTAGGGGCTCCCTGAGAGCCGCATAGAGAGGCCTTGAGGGCCGCAAGTGGCCCCAGGGCCGGGGTTTGGGCACCCCTGGGCTAGAGCATCTCAATGTTCTAGCAGACTGTCCCTCTTCTTTCATCCACGCTTCCTCTTCCACTCCACCCTCCCCTTCCTTTTCCAAGCAAGGGAGGAGAAGGAGGATCAATGGAGGCAAGTGGGTGGACACCCCCTGCCATTTTGCCTTAGGCAATCCCTTCAGCTGACCTCATGGTTGAGCCGGCTCTGTCCATAGCTACCCCTCTGGAAATGGTATTGTAGTGCCTGCAATGTATTCTACCTAGGGTTGCCTTGGGAGACTGGTTGGACAGTTCAGTTAAAGCAGAATGCAGCAGCTACCATGCTTTGAACTGGTGCTGGGGGTGTGGCCGTGGGTGGGAGACATGCTAGCTCACCACTCCCCCTCTCCTCCACACTTCTTCTTCCACTCTGGTCCTATCTTCCTTTGCAAATCAAAAGAGTGGGAGATGAAGAAAAAATGGCAGAACCAGGCAGGGCAAGAGGGGGTTGAGAGTCATCAATATGCAGACAACATTCAGGCACCTGGAGGCCTTGGGCAGGCCCTGGTTGGAGACAGTTTTCATTTCCTTATGGCGGGGCAACCTGTTTTGTTAACTTGTCAATCAATTCAGATGCTATCCTGCTATATCTCTCAAAAATCTACTCAACATGCGTGTGTGTGATTTTCTTTTTTACAAAGACACCATAAGAATCTAGTACTCTTTCCTACATTGGAAACTGAGGCCCACCTGTCATTATTAATTTACCAATTGCACATCTGCCACCATAAACATCAGCCACAGGATTTGCTTCTTCCACACCCGAGAACCACCTGCATTGTGATGTCATCATTGCACTCCATGTTTATTTTTACTGATTCATTTGATTTATTTACCAATTTATACCCCGCTTTATCTCCCTGATAGGCATTCAGAGCGTTTGTTCAAATGCTACTAGCTGCAAGCAAATCATGGGTGCTTTTCCTGGTGAGGAAAAGTGGAGTGGAGCTCTGTGACATCACCGCACAGACAAAAATACCGTAGTACTAGGCGTTAAGGGGTGGGGGGAGCTGCACATTTTGGCAACAAATCTGTGCTTAGCGTCACATGTAGCTCGATCTGACAGTATGCTAAAAAAATGTGCGCAAATGTTGCATTTGCTGCCAAAAGCAACAATTAGATATCAGAAGACAGGAACGGCTCCATCTGTTTCTATATTATTAAAGAAAAATTAGTCATAGTTAAAATGGAGAAATTGTGTAAAAAGAGGGATGAATACAGGGTCGGTCCATCCATGAGGCCAACAGAGGTGGTGACCTCAGGCAGCACATTGGAAGGGGGGGCCACCCTTGTTTGCCCACTTGCCACTGCTACTCTTCCCCCCGCCTCCTGGATTGTTAGACTCTCCTCCACACTTCCTCTTCTGTTCCATCTTCCAAACCAGAGAGTTGGAGGAGCGGAGATGGCACATCAGCAGGTAAGGGAATGCAGCATTTGGCACACCTGCTCAGGCCCCAGGAGGTCTTGCGCCGGACCTGAGTATGCACTGCAGAACTCTATGGAAAGGATTCATTCATTTCTTTCAGTTCATCTTGTAGAAAGAACACCTGTGGGAACATCACATTTTTGCTATACTTTGAGAGCAGAAGACTTTTGAGTGTGACAGACTTTCAAGTTACAAATATCCAACTCATGAATGGGCTTGGATGGGGCTTTGAAGCAGGTGCAACTGTGAAGGCATCAGCAAAACAAACAAGCAAAGCTGCTTGGAGTTGGAGACCATCTGAACAGTTCAATAACTTTTGGCCCAATCTGATGCGCCTTTTACACCAAAGGGACTAGTGTCCCACTGGTGTAAAAGGCCCTGCTACAGTGCAGAGATCACACTACTGCTAGTCCATTTGAGGGCAGAACTACAAGGTGGCTGAGGTGGAGGAGCAGCTTGCTTTTCTGCTTTCTGATGTATACTCGGATATATATCAGGGTTGCCCGCTTTTGTTATGCTGCACAGTTGGTAAGGAAGAAAATTGAGAGTGTAAATCTCTGATTTTATGATTTTACATATGTGTAACAGGGTGTTGGTTTTAATTCTGTGTATTTTGTTTTGTTGTTTGTGACTAGCTGGTCGGATGACCGTAAATAAAGTATCTATCTATCTCCAAGGTGGCTGAAGTAGCAGATTCCCACCACTACACACCCCAGATAGTGCTAGGGCAGGTAGGTTGGCAGAGGGAGTAGGTTGGAGCTATTCCAGGTGGTGGGAGCAAAATGGAGGCATATGCCTGGCTCTGAAGGGGGGGCGCTTGCACACTGCAGTGTGGCTTCCTGTAAAACTTAGTGCTTTGCATCCCGTCTAGCTAAGTCACTGAGTAATGTGACTTCATTTTTAAGTCATGTTTGAAGTTTAAGTTTGAAGATGAAAGGAACATTCTTATGACTTCGCCCTTCTGAGTCGTAATTTCTTTGGCCCAGTGGACACGTGAGAGCTGTGCTTTGGTCTGCAGGCAAGTCTTTGGAGTTATGATGGGTGCCCAAGTTACAAACAACACCTGAGTCTTGGGTGGCTGGGTTGGCGCTTTTGTGCAGACGCAGGATGTCCTTTGGTGATGCTTTCACCCAGGTCCAATGGTTCTGGCCTAGCAAGAACTAAATGTTTTGGCTGAGGTACATTTTGACCTAAGGTCAGGACCCTGGAACCTGGCTGCACCTAAGAAGGGGATGCGGAGTGCATCTTGTGTGATGCAAAACTTAAAATAAAAACTGCAACATTCTAAGGGAGAAAAGAAGCACAACACCAGGACTTCCCGCTGCTCAAGAAAGAACATCGGGGGTGTAATATCTTTTCTGGAGCTGCCATTCTGTGAACAGCACTTGGCTCCACGGGGGCTCTAGGAGATCTGCCCTGCACAGCACTCAGCGTGGCCTGGAGCCACCACAATCCGCCATTTGGCTTGCAAGCTGCTCGCAAGGGGGGCTGGCTGTCTCGCGCTCTCCGTTTGGGGCAGCCCCCGTCATCTGATCTGTTGGTGGGGCACAGCCTGCTGCCCGGCCATCTTGCCGCCTCTCCTCTTGCAGCTGCCGTCTGTCTCTGTGGCAACCGGGGCAAAGGCCTCCTCCGCTGGGTCTGCAGCCAGGCCTCGGCCTCCAGCAGGCACGGTCGTTTTCTGTCGGGGCGAGTCTCCCATGACAGATGGCCAGGAGCAAGGTCGCATGAGGGAGTTCATTTCTGTTGCAGGGCCCAAGCCCCTTCCCCCTTCTCTCAACCTGTCTTGGCAGCTCCTGCAGGACCACCCACCTGCTGCATCAGTAGAAGGTCTTCCCTTATACATAGCAGGGGGAGAGCAACTGTCCCTCCTCACCCCAGCATGGCGTCTTTTCCAGTGGCGGTTGTTGGTGCCTCGTCTGCATCGGTTTTCAAACCGTGAGCCCTTTGGGGACAGGGAGCCATTGATTTTTTTATTTGTTTTGTTATGTAAACCATGTTGTGACCAACTTTTTATTGAAAAATAGTAGTAGGCAACCTTCAGTCTCAAAAGACTATGGTATCGCGCTCTGAATGGTGGTTCTGGAACAGCGTCTAGTGTGGCTGAAAAGGCCGATTCGGGAGTGACAATCCCTTCCACATTGGGAGCAAGTGCAGTCTGTCCCTGGTCTGTCTCCCTGGCTATGGGCCTTCCTTTTTTGCCTCTTAGCCTCAGACTGTTGGCCAAGTGTCTCTTCAAACTGGGAAAGGCCATGCTGCACAGCCTGCCTCCTAGCGGGCCGCTCAGAGGCCAGGGTTTCCCACCTGTTGAGGTCTACTCCTAAGGCCTTCAGATCCCTCTTGCAGATGTCCTTGTATCGCAGCTGTGGTCTGCCTGTAGGGCGCTTTCCTTGCACGAGTTCTCCATAGAGGAGATCCTTTGGGATCCGGCCATCATCCATTCTCACGACATGACCAAGCCAACACAGGCGTCTCTGTTTCAGCAGTGCATACATGCTAGGGATTCCAGCTCGTTCCAGGACTGTGTTGTTTGGAACTTTGTCCTGCCAG
>NC_089830.1:4764494-4811994 GCF_035046505.1 Tiliqua scincoides | reverse complement strand
TGACAGAGACAACAAAGGGAGTGTCAGGAATAAAAGGGAGGGGGTGTCCACACCAGCCCCTTTCTCTTACTACGCTTTGTTCCCTTATTTCAGCAGTTCCCAACCTTTTTAGCACTGACCCCCTTTTTAAGTACAACAATCTGTCGGGGACCCCCCCCCTAAGACCTAGGGGCGGAAGTGATGTCATTAGCAGGAAACCAGAAGTGACATAATTGTGCTGACAGGGCCATCAGCTATAACAATGAACAGGAAGTGAGGTGATGGTTTTTATAAATCACACTTTTTGAAAGTTGAAAGAACTCCAGATCCTTTTTAGAATGTTCTGAAAACTTTGTCTCTAAGTCAGCGATTTTCAACCTTTTATATCTCAAGGCACACTGACAAGGCACTAAAATGGTCAAGGCACACCACCAGGTTTTTGAAAACTGACAAGGCGCACCATGCTGCCAGTGGGGGCTCACATCCCCCAGTGGCCCTATTAATAAATGACCTTCCCCCAAATTCCTGTGGCACACCTGTGGACCACTCGCGGCACACCAGTGTGCCATGGCACGGTGGTTGAAAATGGCTGCTCTAAGTGATGTTTGAGTTTTGAGATCAGCGATTGATTCATCACTGAGAACATTGCACAGAATGGCTTGTGACTGCTCTATGCCATTGCTGATCGAGGTTGTAAAACCAAATTTTAGATGGTTTTCAGAGTATTTACTGCTTTCTCTTTCCTCAGTCAAAGACTGAGGAAAAACGATCGAGAACCCCTGTCCTACAATATGAATTTATAACCCCCTCCCCACTCACATCCTTTTCCAGCCATGCTCAAATTGTAGAGGAAGAAGCAGGGACTCTAACAGAAATCACAGTTTGGTAGAGCTTTCTGTGCATGCAGAAGGTCCCAGATTCAGCCCCTGGCAGCATCCCCAAGCAGAGTATGAAGAAATTCCTACCAGATTCTCCATGTGCTAAGACTCACCTAGGCATGCACAGGAAAGGCGTGACATGTCCATTTGGAGAGAGAGCCTTCTCCTCATGCACACGCATACACCCGCCAAATCAGTCCAAGGCAAAGCTAGTTTCCCCTGCAGCCTGGAGCATCAAGGACCCAAACCTAAGCTGCAATCAGCCAAAGTTCCCATTACACAGCATGCTTGTGCTGTTATTCTGTACAGCTTTGGAATACAAACGTTCCAGTCCAGTCATCAAAGCAGAACCCAGACCTGGATCCTTCTCCAGCCACATAGCCCGCCGCTCTTTTCCAGCATCCCATCTTCCCCTCTATTTAGGGCAAAGCACCCTTCCTCTCTCCCATCGGGAACCTGCAGTGCACAGAAGCTGGGCACCCTGTTTTCTCAGCTCTGTGTTGGCTGAGCTAGGAGCTGCATGACGCACCTGAAATTGGCTTGTGACCCACCTAGTGGATCCCAACCCACTGTCTGAGAAATGCTGACATACAGGGTTGTTGCATTGACCTCCAGTTTCAATGTAGAGAGGCATACATAAATGTATGTCTCTCTACACTGTATGACCCCATAAATGTATGTCTCTCTACATTGCATAAAATGACTGGCTTGGGATCCAGCCACCATACAGAGAAAATGCAGGGCTAGAGGGCATGTCCATGTTTAAGGCTGGAGGATGATGTCTCCCAAGCAGCTTCCCTCCATGCCTCCCCAGGGAGGGTTGTTTTGTGCATTTTTGTCAGCCCTGATCTGGGGCTCGAGAATCACAGGCAGCTGCTTGAGGGCTCATCCATTCCCAGGAAAGCCTTTGCCTCCTGTGGGTGAAGCACTTACTAGACGCTACTTAAAAAATCAAAACCTGGCTGAGGTGAGCAGTGCAGGTGGGTTGTATGGAGCCCGGCAGTATTGTGGGAAGTGAAGCATCCCTGCATTGCAAAGTCTCCTCCAGTGGTGGCCGCGCCCACCTCCCCTTGTGGCCCACCACGCTCCCCCTCCTTGCGTTATGGTTACATAAGCATCTTGCACAATCCGAGGCGTGCCTTGCCCTCGCGTTGCAGTGGCGCAGAGGATGGATCGGGCGAGACAAGCTCATTCTCCGTACTCCGTGTAGCTGTCAGAACGATTCCCTGGCAATGCTAACGCAGGGTGGAAATGGGATTGGACTCGCCCACCAGGCCCTTTCCCATATCACAGGCTCTCTGTTCATGTAATTCTCCTGGCAGAATTTGTCACTTGTGCAGTCTTTCCCACCCCTGACGGCGCCCTCCCTCTGCCCTCAGTGGAGATCAGGACACAGAGTCACGGCTTCTTACTCAATACGTGGTTTGCCGACTCCAGGCCACTCCACTTTTGACATTGTGGGCAAGGACCCTTCATCCTGAGGAACAACTGCCTGTCAAGCAAACCACATTTTTGAGCCATTTCTCATTGTGCATGTAAAATTCCCAGTTTTCAGTATCTATAAAATTTCTACCACCTTTTTCCTATGAAAGTCTCAAGGCATGCAGTGAAAATCTTTGATTTCCCTCCCCCTTTTTGCTACTTTTCCATTTATTTTGGACCTTTCTAGGCTTCCTTCCCAGAGGGTTGGGTCACCTCAGCATTCTAAGAAGGATTGCTGAGTCGTCCAGATGCAACTCCCCATTATCCTTTGTTTGGCATCTTCTCTTCACCAAGAGCATCTTTCCTTTGACTGGTACCTAAAGTAACTTGTCCTGAGTCCCCTCATTGGATGCTGGTGCCCACCTGATGTCCAGGAGGAGTAGGAAATTCAAACATCCTGGGACCTCAAATGACACAGGATTCACTTTTTCTCAGCTTGCTTTGTAAGCCCCTTGCAAACTGCCACTACACCTTCCCTCTCCCCCCTTTTAATTTTGCCAAGAGATCTGTGCTTTTTCCTTCTCCCCTGCAATCATCTCCTCTGAGGTTCCAAAGTGTTGTAACCTCCCCTTTAATAAACTCCATGTATTCTTACAGAGTTCTCTGCTTGGCCCAAGTTCACCCAGGAGAGAGCAGGTCACTCCAACCACCGTATTCTATGCTATTTCCTGCAGGGTTCTTTTTAAGGGGAATCCCTGAGATTTGGGGGCTCTCTGCTTACCTGGGAGAATGGCTTGTCCAAGATGGCATCTTCTCTGTCCTGAGCTCTGGAGGGTGACAGCCGCTCGACTACCAGTTCCTCCAGTTTGCCCAGCAGACAGTGAAGCATGGGCTGCTCACTAGCTGCTACTCACTAGGGCATGTGCCCCAGCCAGCACCTCTTACAAGGTAGCTTACAATAATAAAAAGACAGTTATGCAGCAAATGCGCAGGCAAGAGACCCCGAAACAGGCCAGGAAAAGTCCAGGGGTGCAGGATGGATTTTGCCAGGTGCCTAAAGCAGAGCGGTTCGATCTGTTCTTGGCAAGCTCCGTCACCAGAGGAATGACAGCTGTGTACAGGAATGGGTGGCTTTCTCCACAGCTGGGGCTTCACTCTGCACTCTTCTCCCCCCAACTGTGTCTCTGTGGAAGGGCCAGGCAGCTGCACAGCCACGTCTTGCCCACTGCATGCCACTCTAGACATCTTCCAGTCTTCTAGCCCATTTAGAAATGGGCTATGTCATTTAGAAATGGGCTATGTCAGAGTGCCAGATGCAAGGGAGGGCACCAGGATGAGGTCTCTTGTTATCAGGTGTGCTCCCTGGGGCATTTGGTGGGCTGCTGTGAGATACAGGAAGCTGGACTAGATGGGCCTATGGCCTGAGCCAGTGGGGCTGTTCTTATGTTCTTAACTACAATTCCCAGGAAGCCTTGCAGGTCTCTTGTTATCAGGTGTGCTCCCTGGGGCATTTGGTGGGCCACTGTGAGATACAGGAAGCTGGACTAGATGGGCCTATGGCCTGAGCCAGTGGGGCTGTTCTTATGTTCTTAACTACAATTCCCAGGAAGCCTTGCAGGTCTCTTGTTATCTGGTGTGCTCCCTGGGGCATTTGGTGGGCCACTGTGAGATCCAGGAAGCTGGACTAGATGGGCCTATGGCCTTAGCCAGTGGGGCTGTTCTTATGTTCTTAACTACAATTCCCAGGAAGCCTTGCAGGTCTCTTGTTATCTGGTGTGCTCCCTGGGGCATTTGGTGGGCTGCTGTGAGATCCAGGAAGCTGGACTAGATGGGCCTGTGGCCTGATCCAGTGGGGCTGTTCTTATGTTCTTACGTTCCAGTGAGTTGGAACTGGTAGGGCAGAACTATGTGATCACCATGGCATTGGGGCCATATCACCTGCCATGCTGAAAAGTTCCATTGGCTTCAAAAGTTCCATTGGCTTCCAATGGCCCACAGGATAGCAAGAATTGGTGCGAAGCAAGGGCAAGAATGCCAATGATTAGGGAGCACCACAGAAAGGCCTTTCCGGAAGGCAGTAGCAGCTGTGGAAAGAACTGTTGTAGCTGAGAGGAAGTTCATGTGGGAGATGCCTGACCTTCAGGGACCTCCAGGCTGGGCCTGGGCCTCATCTACCAGTCTAGCAGTATCTCTAGCATGTTACTGATCTAATCTGTCAAACCACATCCTGTCAGGCAGCTGGTACCAGGGACTGTTTTTCTCTGCACCTGCTGGATTGCCAGCTAGTGAAGCCTTCAAGCCTTCAAGCGCGTGCCTTTCCCTGCATCACTGCATAGCCACAACCAGCCCCATCAACCTGGGATGCAGTCTTCTGGCTGAGAAGAGACAGGCTCAAGGGCCTCAGAAACTGAAAATGTTACAGTTATGACATGCAGCGGCGTAGCTAGAGGGGAGCGCAAAGCACTACGTTTTGCAGGGAGCCTCACCACACCATGCAAGCAGCCCCTCCCCTTCGGAGCCATTCCAGGTAGTGGGAGCAAAACCGAGGCAAATGCAGGGAGGTGAATGCCTCTCTTTTGCTGCCCCCCTCCCAGAATGGCTCCAAAGGGGATAGCGCAGTGAGGTTTCCTGCTTTGCACCCCCTCTAGCTACGCCATTGATGACATGACACTTTACAACACAGCACGAGCAAAGAGAAAACAAAAAAACAGCAAGTCCCTGCCCCAAAGAGCTTACAATCTAAATTTCAGCAGCACAAGGAACAAACGGGGGAAGGGAGGGAGGCAAGGAAAATGAGGTTCTCAATAACTGTGTTCAGTATTTGCATGTCTTATGTTGATGATGTCCTTACAACAACTCTGTAGGGTAAGCATTGTCCCCATATTACAGGTGGGGAGGCCTGAGGATGGGGGAAGGGACGTGCCTCAGGCCACCCAGTAAGTGCCACCCAGCCTCACCAACTCTGCAAGCTATGCTGCTTGCACAGGACATTAGAGAGGCTTCTTACAGGAAGGGTAGATGGGAACCTGCCTGACAGCGAGGGATCCCTGAATGTGGCCTCTTCTAGGCCTCCCTTTCGGTTAAGCAACTACTAGCAGTGACAATAATACTGGAGCAGAGAGTTCCACATCTCAAACAGTTTTGGTTAGACAGCTAAAAATGGCCACTAAAAGAGCAACATAGATTAATGTTAACCCCTGCTAACTGGGTAAGAGGCACTTTTTCAAGTGGGTGCTCCTTTTTTTAGCAGGGGGAGAGTAACTGGCCCACCTCACCCCAGCACTGTCTATTCTAGTGGCTGTCTGCTGGTATTCATTTGCATCTTTCAGATAGTGAGCCTTTTTGGGACAGGGAGCCATTTAGTTATTTGATTTTTCTCTGTAAACCGCTTTGTGAACTTTAGTTGAAAAGTGGTATATAAATACTGTTAATGTTAATAAATGTTCAGTCTTAAAATAAAAACGATTCCAATTTTTGCCTCAGTGGTCCACGGTCTCCTAAAGCAGGGGTGCCCAAACCCTGGCCCTGGGGCCACTTGTGGCCCTCGAGGACTCCCGGTCCAGCCCTCAGGAAGTCCCCAGGAGCCCCCAGTCTCCAATGAGCCTCTGGCCCTCCAGAGACTTGCTGGAGCCCGCACTGGCCCGATGCAACTGCTCTAAGCATGATGGCCAACTGCTTGGTCTCTCAGGTGAGCTGTGGGACGAGGGCTCCCTCCACTGCTTGCTGTTTCACATCAGTGATGCAACAGCAGCAGCAAAGGAAAGACTGGCCTTGCTTTGTGCAAGGCCTTTTATAGGCCTTGAGTTATTGCAAGACCTTCATTCAGTCATATAAGTTCCATCTCTAATATATTCATTTATGTAAATTTATTCAAATTTGAAATGTAAATTAATCCCCCCGGCCCCTGACACAGTGTCAGAGAGATGATGTGGCCCTCCTGCCAAAACGTTTGGACACCCCTGTCCTAAAAGTTGGGAACTACTGGAGGGAGAGAACACACCACCAAGACGGACTCCCCAGGATGAGGTTTTGCCTCTGCCACAAACGTGGTTGGTGGCTTTAGGCATGATGCTCCCAGGTACAGGGAAGATCGTATTTATTGACCTTACAGATTGTTGTTGCATTCAGATAATCCATGTGGAGCACACGCTCCAAAAGCACTACAGCAGGGGTTGGACAGAGTGGCTAGGGAGATGCTCTTTACACTCTCACATAACACCAGGACCAGGGGACATCCACTAAAATTGAGTGTTGGGAGAGTTAGGACAGACAAAAGAAAATATTTCTTTACTCAGCGTGTGGTTGGTCTGTAGAACTCCTTGCCACAGGATGTGGTGATGGCATCTGGCCTGGACGCCTTTAAAAGGGGATTGGACAAGTTTCTGGAGGAAAAATCCATTACGGGTTACAAGCCATGATGTGCATGTACAACCTCCTGATTTTAGAAATGGGTTATGTCAGAATGCCAGATGCAAGGGAGGGCACCAGGATGAGGTCTCTTGTGATCTGGTGTGCTCCCTGGGGCATTTGGTGGGCCGCTGTGAGATACAGGAAGCTGGACTAGATGGGCCTATGGCCTGAGCCAGTGGGGCTGTTCTTATGTTCTTAACTACAATTCCCAGGAAGCCTTGCAGGTCTCTTGTTATCTGGTGTGCTCCCTGGGGCATTTGGTGGGTCGCTGTGAGATACAGGAAGCTGGACTAGATGGGCCTATGGCCTGATCCAGTGGGGCTGTTCTTATGTTCTTAACTACAATTCCCAGGAAGCCTTGCAGGTCTCTTGTTATCTGGTGTGCTCCCTGGGGCATTTGGTGGACAGCTGTTTGATACAGGAAGCTGGACTAGATGGGCCTATGGCCTGATCCAGTGGGGCTGTTCTTATGTTCTTAACTACAATTCCCAGGAAGCCTTGCAGGTCTCTTGTTATCTGGTGTGCTCCCTGGGGCATTTGGTGGGCTGCTGTGAGATACAGGAAGCTGGACTAGATGGGCCTACGGCCTGATCCAATGGGGCTGTTCATATGTTCTTATGTCCAAAGTTTTTGGCAGGAGGGCCACATTAGCTCTCTGACACTGTCGGGGGCTGGGGGGAAAAATTAATTTACATTTAAAAGTTGAATAAATTTACATAAATGAATATATTAAAGATGAACTTATATGAATGAATGAATGGTCTTGCAATAGCTCAAGGCCTATAAAAGGGCTTGCACAAAGCAAGGCTGGCCTTTCCTTAACTGCCGCTGCTGCATCACAGACATGAAACAGCAAGCAGTGGAGGGAGCCCTTGTCCCACAGCTTACATGAGAGGTCAGTCGCCCTCACGCTGAGGTCAGTTGCGTCAGGCCAGAGTGAGCTCCAACAAATCTCAGGAGGGCCAGAGGCTCATTGGAGACTGGGGGCTTCCTGAGGGCCGCATTGAGAGACCTCGAGGGCCACAAGTGGCCCCAGGGCCGGGGTTTGGGCACCCCTGCACTACAGGAATGCCATGATAACATTATCAAAGGATAAACAGGACAGGGATAAATAAGGGTAGGAAGAGGGTAGAATGGAGGTGCCAGAGACAGAGAGCTGTGCAGGGCCGGGAAGAGAGGAGCCAGGCGGGGATGTGCAGCTTCCCTCCCTGCCCTCAGCTGAGACATTTTCCTGAAACGGCAGAAGAGGAAGGGAGGGAAGTCAGCAGAGAGGAGCCAGTGGCAGGAGTTCCCATAGCAGCACGTCCGCTGGGCAGCCTCCCCTCTGCTGGGTCAGCTGAGTCCGTGAAGGGCTGCCATTAGTGTGGTGGAGGGGAAGGGCAGCAGCTGCCTCTCGACCTCTCGCCACATGGCAAGGAGCGAGGGAGAGAAGAAGACTGGGCGTGAAGGCAGCCTGTGAGGGTGAGGCAGCAGTGTGGTTGCCTCCCCACTCCAGGGCTGGGCCCAGGTTGCAGCACTGCCAACTGCAAGACCATGATGGGCCACTGACAACTACGAGGTCTAGCTGCTAGCCAGGCCGGCACAATGGCAGGGGGCATCACACCCTCTTGTTGCCGCTGCTGGTTCCCATCTCTGTCCCCCGATCTTGCCAGCTGGAATCCTTTCCCCTTGCCTCCTTCCGCAGCCAGAGCAAGGCGAAGTAGTGACGACACACCACCGCCACCGCGCCAAAGGAAAGCCTCAGCAAGGCCCTGGGCCTCCTGAGCTGGTATGTCTCTGTTGCCTAGTTGGGCGGCTCAGAATGAACACTGTTCATTTGGGCACACCGCCCCCCCCCCCAGAACCGCTGAGAGCTGGCACTGGGTGCAAGCCAAGATGCCTAATTGGATTCTCCCTTCCAAAATTTTCCTACAAACCAGACTTTTTTTTAATCGTGGCCCAGGCCCCCTAGAAGCCTGGCCCTGCAGATTTGCCCCCCCCCCAAGCCTCCACTCCACTGGTTGGCAACCTTCAGTCTCGAAAGACTATGGCAGGGGTGCTCACACTTTTTTGGCTCGAGAGCTACTTTGAAACCCAGCAAGGCCTGGAGATCTACCAGAGTTTTTTTTTTACAATGTTCGCGCCATCATAACATATAACATTTACGTGTACAATGTATGTTGGTGTACCTTGCATAACCGAATGAGCCAATATTGCACAACACAACATAATTAACTATAAACATTTTTTGTAATTACTTGAGTCTACTTTGATGACTTGCACTGAAGTGAATCAGCCAAGGATGCATAGCCCGGACAGTAGCTGCTGACAGCCAGCCTCAAGCACACTTCCAAATGTTCATCAGTCATGGTGGAAAGGTACTTGGACTTAAAGATCTTCATGTAGGAAAAGGCTGACTCACATAAATAAGTGGAGCCCTTC
The DNA here is from genome assembly GCF_035046505.1 of Tiliqua scincoides. Classification (NCBI taxonomy): domain Eukaryota; kingdom Metazoa; phylum Chordata; class Lepidosauria; order Squamata; family Scincidae; genus Tiliqua; species Tiliqua scincoides. The sequence goes on along the minus strand of NC_089830.1, from coordinate 4,802,884 downwards.
CTGCCTTAGGTGCTCTTATATCCCTGAGGGCCCTATTGCCTTCAAGTGGCTGCAGCTGTGCAGCACACTCTGCTGGATGCCCAGGGCTTACCCTTAAAGGGGCCACTGCTGACACCACACCTACCTCCTCACCAGATCTTCCTCAATTCCAATACAAGTGGGGGGGAGGGGAGCAGATCTCTATACAGACCAGTGCAAAAACAGGGGAAAGGTGTGGGGGAGGGAAGATCTCTATATAGACATCACAGCAAGACCAGTGCAAAACCCCTTGCACACAGAACCAACAGATGGAAGTTGGGGGGGGGGGGCAGATCTCCATACATACCAGTGCAAAAACAGGGGGAAAATAAGTCATCCCCAGGAGAGTCAACAGGGCTCACTCCCAGCGATGCGTGGACAGGAGAGAAGCCTGCCAGCAGCTCCTCTCCAGGACTACTCATGAGTCAGCCCCAGTAGAGTCAACGGGGCTCACTCCCAGGGATGCGTGGACAGGAGCTCACTCCCAGGGCGGGGCTCACTCCCAGGGATGCTTCACTCCCAGGGCGGAGCTCACTCCCAAGAATATGTGGATGGGAGAGAAGCCTGCGATCGACTCATTTTGCCTGGCGATCGACTGGTAGATCGGGATCGACTTATTGAGCACCCCTGGAGTGTGGTATAAGCCTACAGCACCCAGTATTCCCAGGCGGTCTCCCATCCAAGTACTAACCTACTACAGAGCTAGACCCTGCCTTGAAAAGAGAAGATGACTTAAGGCCCACCATCTGAGTTCAGCAAAGGTCCAGCCAAGCAGGGCAAAGCACAAATCCGGCCATCCAGATAAAATGGCAATTCTAGTTACATTCCATCTTGCCCCTAAGTATGGACTTCTAGGGGAACTCACTGAAATAGTTAAAAGCACAATTCATTACGATAATAATAAAAAGAACCTAACACACGGTAGCCCTTGCCCCCAAACTGCAACCCGTCTGTAAAGGCCACAGTGGTCACAAAAGCAAAGAATTATAGGCTGCTCTAAAAGGAACTAAAAGCTGCTTTGCTGTGTTACAGAAAACCTGGACTTTGCAAACTGGGCCCCACAGTGTTTATGTTAAAGCAACAGGTGTGGAAAGCCAAAGGATAACAGTACCAGGCAACGGCTAGAGACTTGGCAAAAGTTAAAACACACCTGTATCTATCAGGAAAACTAACTATACTCTTAAGCTTTTAGAGTAAAAAGCACACATAGACAGAATTAAGACAAAGCAGTCCTTGCCCCAGGTTGTAACCCACATATAGGGGACATAGTGGTCACCAGAAGCAGGCCATAGGGAACCAAAGTTGCTTGTTTTTTGTAAAGCTTTTAAAACCCTCTTTAATAAAAGGACAAAAGCCTTAGTTTTGTAGGGAGGCCCCACAGCTGCTTAGGGTTTATACTAACACATAGGAAAGGTATGCAGATAAGATAAAGCATGCCAAGCAGATCACATTGTGCCATCTCTTTTAATGATGTTATTCTAGACCTTGTCAAAACGATCGGTATAATTGGCTTGAATTATGACCAGGTCATTGAGCCCTGGATAAATGGTGTTATACTGCTCCCCGATGGTTTTTGAAAACTTTGTAATTTAATACGTTTATGCAAAGTGTAATGGAGAACTTGTGCAGGGAAAGCACCCTACAGGTAGACCACAGCTGGAATACAAGGACATCTGCAAGAGGGATCTGAAGGCCTTAGGAGTGGACCTCAACAGGTGGGAAACCCTGGCCTCTGAGTGGCCCGCTTGGAGGCAGGCTGTGCAGCATGGCCTTTCCCAGTTTGAAGAGACACTTGGCCAACAGTCTGAGGCAAAGAGGCAAAGAAGGAAGGCCCATAGCCAGGGAGACAGACCAGGGACAGACTGCACTTGCTCCCAGTGTGGAAGGGATTGTCACTCCCGAATCGGCCTCTTCAGCCACACTAGACGCTGTTCCAGAACCACCTTCAGAGCGCGATACCAGAGTCTTTCGAGACTGAAGGTTGCCAACTAACTAACTAACATGAAATCTACCTATCAGGTATATTTAATGCAAATGTACCTTATCTGCATCCTATTAGGTGTTAGCCCCATCTCTGATGTAAAATTTCAGCCAATGGGAAGTATAGATTTTGACACAAAGGACCGAAAATTGTATAAATGGTCTTGACAGCATTGAAAGTCTGGTCCATGCTTTGAGACAAGAGTCGCATGGGCCAAATGCATGCAATTCGAATAAAGAGCCTGCAAACTATCACTTTTGATAATGAGTCTTGCTTTCTTCAACTCTGCAACAAACCTAGTAAATAAGTGTATATCAAGAAGCCAATTGGCTCCAAAGGCAACAAACATATGGAAACTAAATGTTAGTCAAATGCTCCCAAAGGCCTAGCACAGTGATTTTCAACCTTTTTCAACTCAAGGCACACTGACAAGGCACTAAAATAGTCAAGGCACACCACCAGGTTTTTGGCAATTGACAAGGCACACCATGATGCCAGTGGGGGCTCACATCTCCCATTGGCCCTATTAATAAATGACCTTTCCCCAAATTCCTGTGGCACGCCTGAGGACCACTCGCGGCACACCAGTGTGCCATGGCACAGTGGTTGATAATGGCTGGCCTAGCAGATTAAAAAAAGAAAAAGGCACCCAAATTGGTGCCTGCTGATTACATCTGGGAAGGCTATTCCAGAATCTGGGTGCCACCACAGAGAAATCCCTGATCCCTTGGACAATCTGGGGAGCTTAATCAGTATTCAGTCTCTGGAGTTGGCCCTGCATGTCAGTTTATGATCAAGTGTGCTCTGGCCAACAAAACCTTATGCCATACCCTATCAGTTCATTGCAGAAATGGCAACAGGATTCTTTCTGTATCCCTAGACTAAACATGGCTTCCCCTTGTGACTGCATGTCCTATCCCAATTTTCCCTATCCTGACGACTACACCAATTTGTCCCATCCAAATATTCCAACTTCCTTCTAATGCCCACTTTTTGGCTAATTAACACCTTCCTTTTCCAACAACAACAGCTGCGGTGTGCAAAGAAATGAACAGAACACCTTATCAGTTGAGCAATTAACAAGAATTTATTGCTACAAACACTCCCTGCAAGTCCTCTTGTCCAGAGGCTTTCCCTCCCCAAAACTCCACTTAACTCAGTGGGTAAAGGTCTGAAGCCTCCACTCCAAGTCCAATCTGGTCTAATCTCCAAAGCACAGTCCAGTCTTCCCAATTCAGCCTTCTGCAGCAGAGTCTCTCCTCTCCAGTAGTGTCATATCCAGCAGAGTGTCTCCCCCAGCAGAGTCCTGGCAGTCCTTTGTCCCCCAGCAGAGTCCTGGCAGTCCCCTTCTCCTGTAGGTCTAGGTCAGGTAGTGTCTGATCTGGGGTCCCTCTGGTCAGGGGAGCCTTTGGTCTGGTAGCTTTGCTCCTTCTGAAGCTCCTTGGATGTCTCATAACCCAAAATGCAGCTCACCTGTGAGCTACCTTGTTAGCCCCTTGTTCAAATTAGGCTCAGGTGAGCCATCTCTTCAGTCCATGTCCATTCAAAGTCCCATCAAGGTCAAATGAAGCTCAGGTGTCCATCAGAGTCTCCACTGGCCTTGATTGATTACAGCTGTGGAGCCAGCCCTGCCCTTCCCAGAGCTGTCAACCAGCTGTCAAAACATGGAATCGCTGTCAACACCACATCACCCACCTGATGATCTTCTGATCTTCCGTTACACTGCACGAGCATTTTCTGTGCAAAAGACAGAAGCTGCCAAAGGCTTAAAAACCCAATGCGGGCTCCTTAACCAGGGAAGGACAGCAAACAGGGGGAGTCTTCTTTGTTTCACAGATTCGTGACGTGGCTCTGCTCACTCTACAGGAGGAACACCATGAAAGCAGGAAGCGACAAGCAGAGACCAAAGCAGGCAGATGGTGTTTCAAACAGGTTGTGCAGAGACAGAGCAGGGCTGTAGGAAAGGTGTCCCTTCAGCAGGAGTTGGATAAGCTCCTTGATTACACAAGAGGAGGGGGTGGCAACTGGGCCTCCCTGCTCTTCACATTTGCACAGTAGGCTGCAGCCATCACAGCCAGATGTTTCTGCACCCAAACAAAGAGGGATTAGTCTCATTGTTAGAGGAAATTGGCACTCTCACTCCCAAGCAGCTCCCTGCAGGGAAAAGAATGGTTTGTGCTACCCACACCTCAAGTTAATTCCCTGGTGGTGAGCAAGGACCATTTCATAGGCAATCATCTCCCATCTGGGTGCCACCACCTGTTAATAAAAATCATGCTCTCATTGCAGACACCCGGCTATGTGTGGATTTGTTTCAGGGGCCTATTTTGCCATACACAGGGGTTGCTCTGACCAGAGGTAGTTTACAAGAGTGGAAAATAAGGGTGCACCCTTGTGCTGAAGGGAGAGGTGATCTGGAAAAGGGTCAATAGTAGACCCACCCCTGCTTTGCCTGCAGAAGGTCCTGTGTTCAAGCCCTGACAGTATCTCTAGGGAGGGCAGAGACAAATGCTTGTTTGCAAGAGCTGTTGGCGATCAGGGCTTGGACACATGATGCAACATCTAAAGCTGGAACACTTGTGCTTTCAAGAATCCTTGAACCCAAGGGCCGATGAGAACCATCTGAGCAGACAGTTTACGATCACCTGGGCACCTCAACTACCCTGGTCAGGTGGGCTTGGATGCCCAGTCAGCTGGCACATGCCAATCCCATCCAGTGGTGGGCTGGCTGGGGCTATTCCTCTTGGGGAACCCAAAGGGGACAGGGAATACAGAAAATGACCTATCCAACTGGACAAATGCTCTTCCTGAAGTGGCACTGATGTCAAAGTGTCTTAGGGAAACTTCTTGCCTTATGCTGAGGTTTCCTTAAGGGAGATATATGGAGATAAAGAGGGAGTGGGGGGAGGAGACTCAATCATCACAACCTCTTTTACAGATAAAGAAGATGAGTCACGAAAACAGAAATGAGCATAAACATGTTGCGAACCATAAATCTTTAGTTTAATACAGACCTAGTAAAAATCAACACAGGCATCCAACAATAGCTGCAAGCTATTATAGAGCTTTTGATTGGCACAACCACGACAGCAGCATCTTGAGCTATTTTCTGGATTACATCCTTTCATGGGGAGGGAGAGGCACATTTGGAAATGGAAACAAGGCTGCAGAAGCAGCGTAGTGTGGCTAGACCAAGTCTGTACGACTGGCAGCGCACTATGACACACTGAGGGTGTTGTGCACTGCGTAAGTCGTACAGATAGGACTGTATGCACTCCGCCACTTCTGCAGCCCCAGCAAACACAAGAACAGAAGGCTGAGTCCCTGAAACTGAGCCACACATGTGCATCTACTCACAAGTAGGCCAGGTGAACAAGGCCACCAGAATAGTCCCGATACGATGAATGTGGAGCTCGACAAACACTCTAGAAGGCACCCCTGTCTACCATAGTAAAAAGGATAAGGCCTGAGCAGGTGGTAAGGCAAAACTGGTTTTTTAAAGTCTTGTACAGCTTAGGTGGGTCCTGATAGAGTGTCATTTTAAAAACTGGGTCCTAGTGCTAAGAAATTTGGGAACCACTGAACTAAATTGAATCCTCACAGAGCCGGGGGGGGGGGCAGTTGGAAAGGCCAAGAGGCACCGCTTCAAGACACTTCGGAGCACCTCCACTTCCAGTGTTACAAACTCAAATGGCAGCTACTTCCTCCCGAGATTTCATTGCTTGCTGTTGGCCACCCACCCACGCTTGGTCCAGACATACTAATGGCAGCAGCACTCTCGGCTCCAGAGTTTGCATTGCTGGTCAGGCTGCAGAGACATTTGGAGGAAGGTGACAGAATAAGACGGCTGTGCAACTGCCAAGGTAGGAACGCACTGAGCTACAATGCGCCGAGCAGAGATTCCAAACAGGTGTAGACAGAAGACAGGCTGGCCCAAGACAGGGGGGAAGAGGGAGAGCGAGAGAGATGCTGCCTTGTAGCCTAAGCGCCTGCTTCTCTAATCTGGCATAATCTTCACTCTGGTTTCCACGGTGAGCTGCAGACCAGCCAAGTCCCTTCGGTCTCCAGGTGCCATCGCAGGTGAGCCGATCAGTTGCCTGGCTGATGTTTCCCCATAACAGGAAGCTGCCATTTCACCACCGAAAAATCAGGCTGCCAGTCTTCCCGGATTGTAGGCTGGCGAACGAGGCTGCTGACAGAGGGGAACAAGCCTTCCCAGACCTGTATTGACCACCGTGCTCTTGCCCAGCTCTCTTCCATGGAAACATGTGCAAAGGGAATGCGGCACTCCCCCGAACCTGGAGAACTAAGTCCATAGTGCAGTCTTTATTCTTTGCCTTAGAAGACCATCGGGGCAGTTTGATCTGCCTAGAGGTAGGCACCATCTTGGAAGAATGAGGAGCAACATGACAGCAGCAGAAGTGTCTCACCGCAGCAAATCCTCCAATGTGGCTGGTGGCGGCATTGTCTAGACAGTGCCTGTGTCCAAGAGGGTAATTCTTTGGCTCAAAGAATGCTCAGAAGCACTTAGAGAGAGAGAAGGTGTAAGTGCATATGTACGTCCTTTGCATTTACAGGCTGGACTTCTTCAGAGGACTGTCTGGAATGACGTAGTTGCCAATGCCTTCCAGGAGACCATCCCACTGATCAAAAGATTCTTTCAGCTCTAAAGAAAAGAGAGAGAGAAGATGGCACAGAAGCACACAAGACCATCACTGCTGGCCAGGTCCAGCTGTAAGCCTGAAGGAGAAGGGCTTCTGAGCCCACTGGTGTGCTGCAGAAATGGCAGGCAGCCTGCTGTGCCGCACTCACAAACTGTGGGACTGATGTGCAGGTGCATACTGGAATATGCCCCATGGACCAAGTCTCAGGCATTGCCATGCTCAGGGGCCCAGGTGGCGTCGGTGGTCTGCCCATCTCAACAGATAATGCCTTATCAGCTATTCTCAGTTTGCAGCCTTGCTTGCGAAAGAAGCCAAATAGCATCCCGAACTGTCATATTTGCAGCCTCCTCCCCCAAACACACGCATTGGCCTCCTTCCATTTCTGAGTGGTCTATTTTTATTCATGAGTTCTCAATCAAGCGGCTACAGATTTCGTTGACAACCCTTGTTTTTAAGCTGCTTTGTGCCCCCACGGTGCGCATATGTGCTTCTCATGCCTCACTGCAGCCTCTGGTCAAACAGAGTGCTCCCTGGGGCATTTGGTGGGCTGCTGTGAGATACAGGATGCTGGACTAGATAGGCCTATGGCCTGATGCAGAGGGGCTCATGTTCTTAACTACAATTCCCAGGAAGCCTTGCAGGTCTCTTGTTGTCTGGTGTGCTCCCTGGGGCATTTGGTGGGCCACTGTGAGATACAGGAAGCTGGACTAGATGGGCCTATGGCCTGATCCAGTGGGGTTGTTCTTATGTTCTTAACTACAATTCCCAGGAAGCCTTGCAGGTCTCTTGTTATCTGGTGCGCTCCCTGGGGCATTTGGTAGGCCGCTGTGAGATACAGGAAGCTGGACTAGATGGGCCTATGGCCTGATCCAGTGGGGCTGTTCTTATGTTCTTATGACAGAGCTGGAAACAAAGCCGTGATGGCAATTATGACTTAAGGCTGCATTATGGCCCTGGGTATCATTTCCATGCGCCAGCACTGACCCTCAGGCCAAAAGATTTGCCCACTCTTGACTTACGAAGATGCTTCTGCAGGAAGGCGAGAGCAGCCTGGTTAGTGAGGTCGAGGCCTTCGTAGGGATCAATGGTGCCTCTTGTTCTGAAGACCCTGTTCAGGAGCGTCCCCGCAAAGAAGGTGAAGTCCGTCTGGCTCTGATGCACGGTTCCCCTGGAGGGGGCAAGAGGAGGAGGAGGACATAAGCACTGATACAAATCAGCCATCAGCCCTCTCCTCTCCATTTTCATGCAGGTCTTTAGATGCTAAGAGACCCTAAGAAATGGTAGTCTAACCTCTTCCTGACACTCTCCATGGAGGAGAAAGATCAAGGAGAAAGATCAAGACTGTTTTTTTTTAAATGTTAGTTGATCATATTTTACAATCAACCTGAACTTGTAAAAGTTTGAACTGCTAAACAGGCAAGGACAAACAGGCTCCTCTTACGTGGATGTTTGATGTGGACAGCAGCTTGCCCCATTCCTCCCAGCAGATGAACCTGCCCCAGAGGCTGCTTGCTGAATTTGAACTGTGCCTTTGTGGGATTGGGAGCCCCTTGGGGCAAGACACTATCTCTTTCTATTCCCATCCTAAAGAAATGCAATATATAAATATTCTAAATCAGGGGTGTCCAAACATTTTGGCAGGAGGGCCGCATCACCTCTCTGACACTGTGTCGGGGGCCAGGAAAAAATGGAATTAATTTACATTTCAAATCTGAATTTACATACATTTACATAAATGAATATATTAGAGGTGGAACTTATATGAATGAATGAGGGTCTTGCAACAGCTCAAGGCGTATAAAAGGCCTTGCACAAAGCAAGGCTGGCCTTTCCTTTGCTGCCGCATCACTGACGTGAAACAGCTAGCAGTGGAAGGAGCCCCTGTCCCACAGTTCGTGTGAGAGGTCGGACAGTTGCCCTCATGCTGAGAGCAATTGCACTGGGCCAGCATGGGCTCCAGCAAGTCTCCAGAGGGCCAGAGGCTCACTGGAGACTGGGGACTCCCTGCGAGCCGGATTGGGAGTCCCTGAGGGCTGCAAATGACCCCCGGGCCAGTGTTTGGGCACTCCTGTTCTAAATCAACACTCCAAACCCCAAATTAAATTGATACTCTCTAAGTCTAAATGCACAACAAAGAACAAGCTTCAGTCTTGCACAACTGGGTTCATCTAGCACAGTGTTTCTCAAGGAGTGGTACTCATTCCACTGGTGGTACTTGAGGTGGTGTCAGGTGGTACACACAGGACCCCCAGACCCCTGCCACGTGGCAGTAAGACCAACAATGCAATGCAACAAGCTGCAGGAGGAGGTTCAGCAAGTGCCAGAGTGCGCTTTTCGTGTGCTCGATAAAGCCCTCCCATCTGCCCTGAGCCTCTTACCTGTGTTTGCTGCATTGCATCCGACCTCCCAATCCAGAAGTAACTGGCAATGACATTATCTCCAGTTACTTCTGGCTGTACTTCCAATAGGTAGAAGTACTTGTGCAAAGTGGTATGGCGGGGGAGAAATGCTGATCTAGATCTGTATCTTCTTTTGTGTACAGGCGCCCTCCTGTGCCCACGGATCCGGTATCTGTGGATCCGGTTCTCTGTGGTTCTCTGGGCCCCCCCCACCCCTTTCACCCATTATCTTGCCCATTGTGTTCTTTACCCTGGAGCAGGGGTGCCCAAACCCCGGCCCTGGGGCCACTTACGGCCCTCGAGGCCTCTCAATACGGTCCTCAGGGAGCCCCCACTCTCCAATGAGCCTCTGGTCCTCCTGAGATTTGTTGGAGCCCACTCTGGCCCGACGCAACTGCTCTCAGCATGAGGGCAACTGTTTGACTTCTCAAGTGAGCTGTGGGATGAGGGCTACCTCCATTGCTTGTTGTTTCATGTCTGTGATGCAGCAGTGGCAGCAAAGGAAAGTCCAGCCTTGCTTTGTGCAAGGTCTTTTATAGGCCTTGAGCTATCGCTAGACCTTCATCCATTCACATAAGTTCATCTTTAATATATTCATTTATGTAAACCTATGTAAATTTATTCAAATTTTAAATGTAAATTAATTCTTTTTTCCCCAGGCCCCACACACAGTGTCAGAGAGCTGATGTGGCCCTCCTGCCAAAAACTTTGGACACCCCTGCCCTGGAGCCAAGCAAGTCTGCGTCTTCCTTTTAGTGAAGGCTAAAACAGGAACGCGAAAGACAGGGAAGCAGCCTGCACACTAGAGGGACACAGAATGTTAACAGGAAGCTTCCTTTAGCATTCAGTAAAAGGAAGACACAGCTTGTTTGGTGCCAGGATAAAGAAACTCAACCAAGGCAATGGGTGAGGGGAGGCGAAAGAGAGAAGTATTGTACTCTGTAAAGGGTCCCCTTTTATTAGTGTTTTCTGCATCCACGGAGGGGACGACGTATTCCTATCTCCATGGGGGCAATGTAACCCCCGCAAATATGGGGGGGGTTTTGAACGCCTGTACATGCTTTCCCCTGCATCTGTGGATACAAGGGGTTCCTACCCCCACCCTCCAGAGGTGAGGGTGTAAGTGCCTTTTTCACCACTGAAAAATGTGACTTTTTTCACCACTGAGGTTCAATCTAAGCCTGGCAGAGGCCGCTGACAGATGTCCGCACCCTATGCTGGGCTCAGAGGGCCCCCCAGAGGCGAGGGGGGCAGCCCTACGGACACGTGAATTTGTGGATACAGGATATACGGATACGAGCCCCCCCCCCATATAATTTCTTAGTTCCTCCTAGCCTTTCCCCCATGTTTCTTCAAACTGATCTGTTTCCTTCTCCATGTTCAGTCTCCCTCCCTCCCTCCCCATTTCATATCTACTTTAGATTGGAACCCTGCAGGCAGGGACTATGGCAAATTCTTCTGTGTACGTCATCATATATAAGATGATGCCAAGGCTCCGATGGGACTATTTGAGCAGCCCCAGACTCACAGGATGGTTATAATCTTGGACTCATTGCTTGTGGAGCTGATCCTCTTCATTTTGTCTATACTGTCTGCAGTCTGGAATGACTCTGTGTTGACAAAAAGAACTGGCTTTGTCACTTTGGGGTAGAGTGTGTTCTCCAGAGGGAACATCCAGGCGTCGAGGGCCACAGCACACCTGCAGGGGAGATGCATTCAGGCTGTAAAATGAATGCTTGGAATTCCCACCAGGCCACATTTGCAAGAAAGGCAGCCCCTCCCCTGCTATTGCTCAGCCACTCCTACTCCAGAGCCACCTCTGGCTCAAACTCACTTGAACTGAGCCTCTTTGACAAGGGCCAGAATTGCTGTTGCACCTCCGAACGAGTGACCCATGACTGCAACTTTGGTCAGGTCCACGTTGTCCTGGAAAGGAAAGCGAGAAGAGCTTTGAAGTCTGGTGGGTATTGCCTTCTTGGCTTTTCAAGCTGCACCCATCACCGCTCACAGTCAGCCGACCAGCAAGGCCCCAGGCAAAAATGCTCCTCTGCTTGGTCCCAGCATTTATTAGAGCAGGGGTGCCCAAACCCAGGCCCTGGGGCCACTTGTGACCCTCGAGGCCTCTCAATGCGGCCCTCAGGGAGCCCTGAGTCTCCAATGAGCCTCTGGCCCTCCAGAGATTTGTTGGAGCCCACACTGGCCTGACGCAACTGCTCTCAGCATGACGGCAACTGTTTGACCTCTCCCGTGAGCTGTAGGGTGAGGGCTCCCTCCACTGCTTGCTGTTTCATGTCTGTGATGCAGTAGCAGCAGCAAAGGAAAGGCCAGCCTTGCTTTGTGCAAGGCCTTTTATAGGCCTTGAGCTATTGCAGGACCTTCACTCATTCATATAAGTTCATCTTTAATATATTCATTTATGTGAACCTATGTAAATTTATTCAAATTTTAAATGTAAATTAATTCCTTTCTTTCCCTGGCCCCCGACACAGTGTCAGAGAGACGATGTGGCCTTCCTGCCAAAAACTCTGGACACCCCTGTATTAGAGGTACACTGCTCCCATCCAACATGGAGGCTCCAGGACGAACGGCTGCTACGAAAACTCTCCTCCTGCCCCCAATTTGTCAAATCCCCCTTAAGCCATCGCCACAGCTTGAGGCAGCCAATTCCACCACCAGTTCTTTCGATCCTGCTATGACACAATTGTGTTGCCTGGGGAAACAGAACAATCTCCCACTGACCCAGGACAAGCTCTTGGGAAAATCCCTGGGCCCCTCTGCCCTGCCTGGGCCTGAGTAGTTTCGAACAGACGCTGTGGAAAGGGGAAGGCTGCGCACGGGCTCTCCAGGGCTGCCTGCAGGGGCTCACAGCATCTTTCAGCAGCAGACCCTGCCCTCCCAAGGGAGTCTGCCTGATGCAATCAGTGCTTTTGCCGGAACAGCGAGGGCGAGAATGACCTAAATACAGGCAGGGAGGAAAGCAAAAAGGGACACAGGAAGAAAGCAGAAGAAGAGATGGAAAATAAAAACAGGCTTTGCTGGGACTCGATGCTTAGTCGAGGGTCCTTTGTTTTGTTTTCCAGCCCTTCCTTTGCCAGACACGTGAGCAGGAGAAAAGCAGCAAAGCAGGACTAGGCTCCCCCTGGTGACCAAAGGTTGAAACCGCAGGATGGTGTTGCGGGAGGAGAAAGTGAGACAAGACACACCTGCTAAGAGTCAGATCCCAAAAAGAAAGGAGCATGGGGTGGGGGGTGGGGTGAGGAGTGGGCTGGGAAATGCCAGGCATGGTGGTGGGGCCAGGAGACCCCCAACCTGCATTTCACCGAGGTCGGCAGGGACCGCTTTCTGTGCTCGCAGTGGCGCAGTCTGCCCATCAAGCCTTTTGCCCTACACCACACACTGTGAAAGCGCTTCTCTGCTTCCGGTGTATCGTGTCAAGCTACTCTTTCTGCCCACAGCCACAGGCTGTTGTAAACGCACTCGTGAAATTCCAAGTGCTTTTCCTAGACCTCACAAACCTTCAGAGAGGCAACATTGTTGTTTAGGCATCCTTAAAATGTCAAAGCCAGCAGTGTGACATCTGTGAGTTAAGCACACCCTACTTACTTCCTGCCACAGGCATAATTAAGGGGCCAGTCCTATTCAACTTTCCAGCACCAATGCAGCCGTAACACAGCTCCGAGGTTAGGGAACAAATGTTTCTTTACCTTAAGGAGGCCTCCGTGACTGGCACCCAACTGCAGGATGCAGCACACGCCTCATAGGCACAGCTAAATCAGTAAGAACATAAGAACAGCCCCACTGGATCAGGCCATAGGCCCACCTAGTCCAGCTTCCTGTATCTCTCAGTGGTCCACCAAATGCCTCAGAGAGCACATAAGACAACAAGAGACCTGCATCTCAGTGCTATCCCTTGCATCAGTGCTGGGAACTTGGATAGAATTGGGCCCTAAGTCAGTTCCCACATATCTAAACTGGGAATGCTGACCTGTCTCACAGAGTTGTGGGAAGAAACCCTGGAACCAGCATAGAAAATAGCACCATTTAAACATCTTTACTGAAGCGATTGCAAGCTCTCGGGTATACAGTCACCTTGCATCCTGTGTTCTCTCCAAGGTGTGTGGCGGTGCACCTCCCAGCCAAGATCCACAAAGTGTGGTGTTTGGCAACTTGGAAGTTTGGCTGATGATGTGATTACATCATTGCCAAATATCCGGCGGCGTCATCGCAATGAGTTGCAATGCTGTGAGGCTGTCAAAGGCGTTCGCACACTGGCATGAAACCCTAGAAGGAATGCTGCTTGCATCACATCCATGAGATTAGACTGTGGCTGTGATTCCTGCAATCCTGTACACACTTACCCAGGAGTAAGCACCAATGAACTCAGTGGGACTTACTTCGGTATAGGCTTGTGCTTAGTGTTTACCTTCAGAGCCATCAGATCAAAGTCTGTGTGTAAAAGGTTGGTGACAGGCTTGCCACTGTTGATGCTCCGGATCAGTTTGAGCCCCCGAATGCACTCATTTGCCCTCTGGTGCACCTGTAGCAAGAAGAGGGTTGAAAATGGGTCTACTGTTCTCCTCCAACTTAACAGGGACAAGCCCCATTTCACACTATTTGCATAAAAAGGAGGAACTTGGTGAACTCAGTGACACTGTCCAGAGCTCCACGTTTCCCAAGCTCTGGGTCTGAAAATTAGCCACACACTGAAGACCTCAAAAAGCAGCAACAACAAACACAAGAGGCTTGTGGCAGGCGAAGAGAAGGTTCCCAAAGGGAAAACCTATCTTTAGAGAGGGGTTTACAAATCCCATCTGTCATAAACCCTGAAAAGGTAGGTTAGGATTATCCTCTTCCCTTTTCCAAAACCCTAGAGCTACCTCCAGATAGGAGGTTCACTGTTCCTCTATCCCCACAGTGTCCTTGCTGAGGGCAGGGCAACCCAGTGTGAGGAGGTAATGGGCAAATTAACCTCCTCTGCAAGGACATTGCCTTCTGTGGTGCGTGCTCAGCATCCACAGATGCTCAAATCTGCTGATGCCAAGTCTGCAGAGAAGGAGGGCCCACTGTACTGCTTTTTAACAACAACAACAACAAAAAAGTCCACAATGTGATTTGCCCAGAAAAAAATACGGTTTCTTGCTTCAAAGGGACCAACAATCCTGGCAGCACTTTGATGGGGAAAGCTAAGCCTGGCAAGACTCTGCCTCTGATGCATCTTTTAAAGAAGCGGTTCAAAGTTTTTCTTCTCATGACACATCAATCTAAACAGTCTTCTTCATGGTTTTCGTCTCTTGCGATGTCATTTCCAGCTACTGGGAGATTCTTCCTGGTTCTGCAGTTCTGTTTCTAGGGCAAGAGTCTGTAGCAATCAATTGTCTGTCCATCTTCTGGTTGAGAAGTCAGAGCCAGTAGAGGAAAAAGGACAGACAATTCCTTTTTATTGTCCTGGGCAGGACAATTCCTGGGCAGGAGGTCTGGTCTAGAGGGTAGAGCCTCCGTTTGCCTGAAGATAACATCCGCAGGTCGCCAGTTCGAGGCCACCGGCACCGTGAATTGGTGAGACCTTGAAGCAGCTGACAAGCTGAGCCGAGTTATTCCACCTGCTCTTTGGTGTGAGCGAAGAAGCGTCTTGGCTGCCCTCCATGTGAGAGATGAAGGAGGTGCTTGTCAGCTTGCGTGGGAGGAAACCGGAGGCCAGAATGCGATACCAGATCAGAAAGATCCATCTGACATGTTGTGGTTCTTGAAAGATAGAACCTTTCAATTGTAAAAATCCCTACAGGGATTTAGAACAGCCTGCCTTTGTAAACTGCCTTGAATAAGTCTGAGGAGAAATCTGATGACCAAGAAAGGCAGTATATAAATAGCTGTATTATTATTATTATTATTAGTTTTACAGACAGTTGCCCTGGAAACAGAGCTGCAGAACCAGGAAGAGTTTTTTAGCAATTTTCAACCACTATGCACCAAACTCCCACGGCACACCTGTGGACCTTTCTCAGTATACCAATATGCCATTGCCCACCAGCTGAAAATGGCTGTTTTGAAGGTACAGGAGCTCCCTCAGGGCCACCAATCCAACTGGCCCATTGTAACCCCAGAGATGAATCAAGGGCATCCCTTAATGCCTCCACCAAAGCCAGGTTAGGGGGTATGCCAGGAGGCACTATCAGTGACTGCCCCCTCTGGCACCAGTGGCATAACTAAGGGATTTGGCCACCGGGACTGTGATGTTAGACATCACCCCTCGCCCGCCCCCCCCGCCCCAGAAGTGCCCAACTCAGAAGTAATTGCAGTGATGTGATGATGTCTGGGTTTATGGCATGCTCTGAGAGGCTGATGGCTTTTTGCTGGAAACAAAAAAAGCAGTTGGCGGCTCAGAGAGGCTTGCAAACACTCTGAGCACCCACGAGGGGGAGTGTAGGAGAAAGTTCTGCAGTGGTGAGGAGGTGTCCTAGCCACTGAAGTACCTTCTCCTGCACTGCCTCTGCAACAGGAGCAGGGAGACATGGCAGGTAGGCCAACTCTGCCTCAGGACCACCGCACGGAGTGCAGGTTGGCAGCCCCTCAAGGCATGGTAGCCAGAGCAATGTACCCCCTGCCCCCCTTAACTATGCCACTGTTTGGCCCTCCAGGACTGCCTTCCCTCTGAGGCCATGCCACAGCCGGTCCTCTTTCAGGGGGTGACCCATTCCACACAGGCTGGCTTTGGGCAAGAAGAGGGTCGTAACTAAACTAGCAGATCTTAATTTTATTCTGCTTTGCTATGCAACTGTTACCCTGCACGTGCTGGATCTCATCTGATCTCGGAAGCTAAGCAGGGTCAGGCCTGGTTAGTACTTGGATGGGAGACTGCCTGGGAATACCAGGTGCTGTAGGCTTATACCATAGTCTTTCGAGACTGAAGGTTGCCAACCAACCATGTTAAATTAAAAAAAAAAGCCTCCCAGGCTGAGCATACCTGCGGGTTCCGAAAGCGAAACTCCTTCTGTTCCGCCGGCACGTCTTGATATGGGAGCCATTCCTCCAGGAGTTGAGCCGAGGGGAAGTCTGACTCTTTGGGTTCAAGCTTGCAAAAGTAGGTGGCAGAGGCAGAGTGGTCTCTGAAAGAAGGTGCAAACACCCCGCGTCAGCCCCTGGCAGAGTCAGGCAGGACTGCAAAGGGAACAGGAGCTCCTGTTCAGTTCAGCTCCTCAGAGTCCCACTTGAACCCAAGTTCATGGTGTCCTTAAATCCCTGCAGAATATTTATTTTGCCCACTTTCCCCCAAGGTCCCTACTGCTCTCCCCTTCTCATTCTCCCCTCCAGCCCTCCTTTTCCAAGAAATCTTTGCTTTAATTAAGCCCTTGTTCCAAAGCAAAACATGCCACCCATTTGCTTTCATTTGCCCCTTTTTACCCTTGCCTTCTTTGTTTTCTCCACTGCCAGGGTTTAAGCTCCTTTGGGGAAAGGATGGTACTATTTTTATCCTGGATGACTGTGTATTGGTCAAATGCGTCCCAGTCATCGGAGCCCCTGAACATTCGCATCTGTGTTTTTTTTTTTTTGTGTCCCAGTCATCTGCGTCCCACTATAACCGGGCAGCAAACAAACTAAAAATGGGCAACAAGCCCCATATTAATATCCTAAGCCTCTTGTCCCAGCCCTAACCTTACCATTGCATTTTAAAAATTAAAAAGTACATCCAATATAAATGTACATATTGTAGTAGAACTTTATTACGGTCATAAGACCAGCCACATATAAAATATCAAAATATATAAGTATACAAAGGTTTGCAATACATTATGATTAAGTTTAAAACGATAAAAGAATTTATAACTATGTTTAAAACAGTTCTGAGATAACCAGCAACAGCTTCCAGCCATCTCCCCTAAAGCAATTCCAATATATCTAGCAGACTATGCTCTAACTACAGAGGTTCATCCATATTTAAGATCCTTTTCCTAATGCCCATTGCAGCAGTAAATGTACATATATTAGGACACAAATGTTTAGGATGCAAAAAAAAAAATGGATGCAAATATTAAATACCAGGAGTTCTTTAAGATGCAGTGGTCCCGTCACTTGAAGGCAGTGGAAGACCTGGGGAGGGGTGTAGCAATGCAGAAGCACGCTTTAGCTTTAGCGAACGTGGCAACCGGGCAAGCACGCTCCCCCCCCGCCCCGCTTGAGGCAAACCTTGAGCTATGGAGCCCTGTTCACAAGGCTAAGAGTGTGAAATCTTTGGTAAACAAGTATAAGATAGTATAGTAGAGGAAGCGGTGAGACTGTAGGAACATTGTTATCTAGGAACGTTATTATCAACAACCTGTATTGCGCAGAGGGGAGAAAGTGAATAAAAAGCCAGGCTGCCGGCTGGCAAAACAAGCTTGCTCCCTGCCTCAACTTTTGAAACCTGTTTTCGTCTCCTGATTGCCTCTCCGGCTCATCATTGCTACAGAGGGGGAGGAGGTCAAAAACTCCAGGCGCCGTGCACTGCCTCCACCTGCCCTTTGGAGCAGTTCCGTGGGCAGGCGAAACCTCGAGCAGCACTCCAGTGTGCTTGGAAACCCTTCTGAGGCCTTCTGGCGCAATCTTGACTGTGACCTGATACTTCCGGTTTCATTGGGGAACCAGAAGCATTGTTTAAGATTGCGCCAGAAGCCTCAGAAGGCTTTCTGAGCACACTGGAGAGCTGGGCGAGGCTCTGTGCACTTAGGGAAGGATCCACAGAGGGAGGTGGCGTGATGCGGGGGATTGGCATGTTGCAGACCTGTGCCCCGGGGTGGCATGGAGAGCCAGGGCCATTACTTCTGGAAGGGATCTGTCTTGTGCTGTTCATGTTCCTGTGTAAAGCACCATGTATGTTGGCAGCATGACCTACTTCCTCTGTCAAATTATCTGCTAATTAGGAAGTTAAATACACTGATTTGTCTCCTCTCTCCATTGTGACAGAGTACCAGGGTTTCCAGGTAAGGCAGCTGGACAGCCATTCCTGCATTTAAGATCCCAGTACTGGCAGAAGAACAGCCAGCAGCAGCCCCTCTCGCCCTGGTCCCACCTTTCCCTCCTTGCTCTACCATGTTTCTGTGCCAAGTGGAGTCCCAACAAGGTCTCCAAGTCCTGGGCTTTACTGAGGGAAGCAGACCTGGTGTCAGACTGGCCTTTTCACCACTGCGACCGCAGGACAGTTGGGGCTGTCTCTGTTGGAAGGCCGAGGGTGTTTGTCACCTGGGGACAGCCTAGGGCAGCCTTTCTCAAGCTGAGGATTGGGACCCAGTTTCTGGTGGGTCCTACAGAGCCTCAGATGGAAAGATCAGAAAACTAATTGCCTTAAGCCCTGAGGCTTAATCAGATAGCTGCTAACTACCCTGCAGAGCCTCTGCAATTTCCAAGCTTCTGTAAATGTAGGGAGAGAAATGTCTGAGTGTCTTTTTTCTGATGTGTTTTTTTTTCCCAAGGTAGTGGGGCCAGTGAAGGCTGGGTCACAAAACTCTGCCTCTCAAGCCTTGAGGCTATTCATTAGGACTACCTCATTATGAGAAGTGGATCAAGATTTTTCTTTTTTTTTTGCAAATAAATAAAATATTTTTTGTAAACAAGGAAACAAAAATATTACTTCTTTCTAGATCACCTTTTTTTAAAGTGTCAGAAAGCTAGGCAGGTCCTGATAGAGTGTCATTTTCAAAAGTGGGTCCCCGTGCTATAAAGTTTGAGAACCACTGTGCTACAGCATATACCCCACGGGGTCCTTTAGGAACCAGCCTCAGCCATACTGTTCTGAGGCCTTGCGATCGCTCACCTGTGTTCAAGGGCCATCACCAGAAACCCCCGTGAAGCCATTTCCACGCAGATGGCAGAGTAGACTGTTCTGCAAAGCGAAGGACAAAGACAACAGTAAAAACAGGGGACACTCCTGGTTCAACCAAATGCAAGGAAGCGTTGCGTGATTGGGCTGGTGATGACTAACACCCTCCGCTCCCACCAAAGAAAATGACAGACGCTGGGGTTTCTTGTCAGAAGCCACAACCGTTCAACTGGTTGAAACCCTGTTTTTAAGTGCAGCATCAATGGGATCTCGACTTTTGAATTAGACACACAATCCCAGCAAACACAGCAAGTCCACCCTTAAAATTGTGGAACGGTTCTTAGAAACTGCAACTTTAAGTGAAACGATTTGTATCAAATCCAAAATTTTACCGTAGGCTGACTGCTATACAGAAACAAGTCCCTATCGCATATTTCTGGTCACAAAAACATCACCAAACTTCTAATTGATGCAAGGGAGGATACCTGGATGCAAGTCTCTTGCTGTCTTGTACGTTCCCTGAGGCATTTGGTGGGCCACTGTGAGATACAGGAAGCTGGACTAGGTGGGTCTTTGGCCTGATCCAGCAGGGATGTTCTTATGTAAATAAAAACCCAAAACGCTTCTAGTTGTAAACACTGAAATAAATGTGAGCTTTCTGGGCTGGAGAATAAAACCCATACAGATATGGGAAGAACATGTAGACTCCACACCAGCAGTGGCCCCAGCTGGGAATCAATTTTTTTTCTCATCAACTTTATAACAAAACAAAACTTAGAGCATGTACAGAAAACAAGGCTGGGCAGGAGGTCTGGTCTAGCGGGTAGAGCCTCCGTTTGCCAGTTCGAGGCCACCGGCACGGTGAATTGGTGAGACCTTGAAGCAGCTGACAAGCCGAGTGAGTTATTCCACCTGCTCTTCGGTGTGAGCGAAGAAGTGTCTTGGCTGCCCTCCATGTGAGAGATGAAGCAGCTGCTTGTCAGCTTGCATGGGAAGAAACTGGAGGTCAGAATGTGATACCAGATCAGAAAGACCCATCTGAAATGTTGTGGTTCTTGAAAGATAGAACCTTTCAATTGTAAAAATCCCTACGGGGATTTAGAACAGCCTGCCTTTGTAAACCGCCTTGAATAAAGTCTGAGGAGAAATCTGATGACCAAGAAAGGCAGTATATAAATACCTTTATTATTATTATTATTATTATTATTATTATGTGGGGCCATTATTTTGGCCCTGCCTTTCTACACCAGGAAGGTACTTGATAATGGGACAGCATCCTGCCTAATCCGTGAGGTGCTCAAGCTTGCTTGAACCAAGCTTGCTTGAACTAAGCCACTCTAGACGATATCCATCCCTTGGTGCTTTCTAATCAGCTCACAAGGGTTTGAGAAGGGAGGTTTGGTGACAGAGAGGGGCTTTAACAGGATTTGGGGATTCTTGTCGGCTTCAAGGCATCTGTTAGTTCAGTCTCAAAGCCGACTCCAAGTGACCGTTCACCTGAAGGCAGTTCAGTGCCTGACAAGGTGGCACAGGGTGGTTCCCTTACCAAATGACTGTGCCCACCCATGCCCAGCCAAGGAACGGTGCCTGTTTTAGCAGCAATAGGCCACATCCACAACCTGGACCAGCCCAAGACCACTCAGCACCACAGGCAGCACATCACACGCCACCCTTCTCACCCAGAAGCACCCCTGCTCCGCTCTTCCACACATCCTCTTCAGCGCCATTCTCTTCTCCAGTCCCAGGGAGCAGGTGGAAGAGAAGGACCAGCAGAGGCAGCAATGCAGTCACCACTGCATAAAGGGGCCCACGTCTGGTGTGCTGCTGCAGGCACCGAGGTGTCACAGACCCAGGGCAGATCTCTTACCGAAAGGCTCCCAGGCCGTGGGAGAAGATGATCAAGGGGTACTTGCTGCAGGGTGGTTTGAAAGGGGCATCCCAGCTCACGGGGATTCTGCAGGACCCTGCAACAATAAAAGCGCACAAGAGATAAGGATAAAGCCAGCTACCAAAGGGTTAATAATGCTTCACAATTAAGAACACAAGAACAGCCCCACTGGATCAGGCCATAGGCCCATCTAGTCCAGCTTCCCGTATCTCACAGCGGCCCACCAAATGCCCCAGGGAGCACACCAGATAACAAGAGACCTCATCCTGGTGTCCTCCCTTGCATCTGACATAACCCATTTCTAAAATCAGGAGGTTGCACATACACATCATGGCTTGTACCCCATAATGGATTTTTCCTCCAGAAACTTGTCCAATCCCCTTTTAAAGGCGTCCAGGCCAGTCGCCATCACCACATCCTGTGGCAAGGAGTTCCACAGACCAACCACACGCTGAGTAAAGAAATATTTTCTTTTTTCTGTCCTAACTCTCCCAACCCTCAATTTTAGTGGATGTCCCCTGGTTCTGGTATTATGTGAGAGTGTAAAGAGCATCTCCCTATCCACTCTGTCCATCCCCTGCATAATTTTGTATGTCTCAATCATGTCCCCCCTCAGGCGTATCTTTTCTAGGCTGAAGAGGCCCAAACGCCGTAGCCTTTCCTCATAAGGAAGGTGCCCCAGCCCCGTAATCATCTTAGTCGCTCTCTTTTGCTCCTTTTCCATTTCCACGATGTCTTTTTTGAGATGCGGCGACCAGAACTGGACACAATACTCCAGACAGACAAGGAACCACCTGCTCTCTTAACTGTTCTTGGTAGTTTAAAAACCACCATTTTATAGTGTTTTATAATAACAGGCACACGTTTTGAATTCCTTACGCAACATACCCTGCAGGGCAGGGGAACCTGGTGCACCATTTTGTCACTTGAGCAGTACTTAAGAGATAGGGGATAAAGGCACAAACAGCAGTTAGGATGGGGCAAGCAGTCTCACTACACCGAGAACCCTCACAGCCTTACCGAATGTCACACTGAGCAATGGGGCACACCACTTCCTGTTCATGTTCATGTAGTCAGCGAGCCCACAGTAGTACTCGTAGCGAGGGATCCAGGAAGGCTGCTTTGTCCCATCCTGTGGGATGCAGGGGTAAAACAGTCGGAAGAAGAGGCCCTGGGGAAGAAAAGAAGACTGCAGCATAAACACAACAGGTTTGCGTCATACACAATCCATGCTCTGCGCATTCCGAATATGTAGGGGAAAAGTCACTGAGGGCATTTGCTTGTGGGGTGTTTAGCCTGGGATTGTCACACTTGGCTCACTTCCTCTTTCTGGGGCGGGGTTCCAACATCATGTCATCATCCATCCATGAGCTGTTCCTGCACTTCAGGAGCTGCAGAAAGTCCAGCTTGCAGCGCATTAATCACACACGTGGACATTGGTGATGCTACTGCTCTGTCATTTCTGTGAGGAGCTGTCGTACACTTGGTCTCACACTCCCAGGGTTTTGGGTGCTCAAGGTCATTGGTTCTGAACCCTAGAGCCCTCAAAGATCCCTATTCGGTAGTACTGCCACCACCCTGTAAGAGGCAGTGCCTCAGTCCAGGGACACCGAGACCCTCTAGGCTTAACTATATCCCTTGTAGGCACTGAGCACTTTCTTTACTTAAAGTCTCAGTCCTCAAGTTACTAGTCCACAATGAGGATTTTTGGTAGCTTGCTGAACGGCTAGGCTAGGATTCTGAACCTTTGTCCCCAACAGACAATGAACCAACATGGTAAAAGGATTTTTACTTTATTAAGTACATAGGGTTACAAAAAGTTACAAAGGGCAGCAAATGCTAGAGGCATAAAAACTTCTAGGAAACATATCAGCATAAAACAACAAAGCTAACTGGCTGACTCTATTATTCTCTGACTCTCACCTGGGTCAGCTTCTTTTGTAGATCCTCAGGCCAGTTACCTATAAGGCCACATGGTCCTGGTGGGGCAGGATGTGCACCCACCACCTCTCTCACCCAGAGACAAAGACCAACAGACCCTGTCCTCCGGAAGTGGGGCTGGAATCTCGCCCTCTCAGCTCTTCCCTCCCCCCTGGAGATCTACAGCTGCATTCCATCCTTGATGGGTATCTTTCTGGCTGCCTAGGTACTACATAATCACCTTCCATTGAGTTGTAAATTCCTAGCAGCTAGGACTGCAAGCCACTTCTGTGTTACTGTTTTAGTTTGGTTCAGGCTTTACATGTTACTAGGCCTAAACAGTACATATTCATGACACTACTGCTCTGTCATTTCTGTGAGGAGCACACCAGAGATAGCAGGCACAGGAGGGGGTTACATCGGGAGGATCACTCTACTGCGTCCTGGCCAAATCCATGCTGGATCTACTGTGGTGTGGAAGGAATGCTTCAATTCCAGATGTGACGGCACACAGAAAAGCAACACTGAGCACTCCTGGAACTGCCCAGAAGCTTTAAGGAGACACAGGGTCATCCAGTTTTCCAAACCCAACAACTACGCCTCCCCTGTGCTAGTGTAATTGCGAAACCCCCCTTTCAATTTAAAAACAAGAAAATGTCTTGCGGCACCTTAAAGACTACCCAATTAGGCTCTCATAGACTACAGTCCACCTCACCTGATGAATGAAGTGTCACCTTTGGAAGGGAGGTGGGAGGGAAGCCTGAAAACAGGAATGCTAAATGGCAGGAAATGTGAAAGGCCTCCACAGTAACATGGACATCAAAGAGTTAAATCTTCAAACCTTCTATTACAGCAGCTGATTTTCAACCAGTGTAGGACATGGTTTGTGGGTGTGCTGCGGGAGTTTGGGACAGGGTCATTTATTAGTAGGGCCACTGGGGGATGCGAGCTCACACTGGTAGGGTGGTATGCCTTGTCAATTGTCAGAATACCAATGGATGGTGTGCCTTGACGGTTTTAGCACCTTGCCAGTTGCCATGAGATGAATAGGGTTGGACATCGCTGCATTACGGGGTGGAGGTAGGCCCCCACCTTTTGACTTTTTCCTTCTTGCTCCTTTTAGTTGCATTCTGCCCTCCAACAAGGAAGTCTTGCTGGATTACAAAACACAATGAGTCCATATTGCTTCTTCTGCAAAGGGGGCCCCCCATACAAAAGCCTTCCTTGTGGAGAACTAAGTGCACACCAAGTCAGCACTTCAAACTCGAGGGCTTGTCACAAGGCTCAAAGCTTCTTGAGCTTCCTGCTCTTTGACTTCCTCATTTTTAATGTTACTCTCTCCAGCCAGGCATGTATGTTGGACCGGCCCTACTGCTTATTTTCCATGACACTCCCTCATACTTGTAACCCTTGCATTTGTGGTGCATTGGCT
The DNA here is from genome assembly GCF_035046505.1 of Tiliqua scincoides. Classification (NCBI taxonomy): domain Eukaryota; kingdom Metazoa; phylum Chordata; class Lepidosauria; order Squamata; family Scincidae; genus Tiliqua; species Tiliqua scincoides. The sequence continues at coordinate 4,778,792 of NC_089830.1, read as the reverse complement.
TTTAGGGGCGACAGTCCAATTCTTCAGAGTCAGATGCCTGCCCCGGACTGCAGCCTACGTACACAGAGACTGCACAGAGTACCATACTAGTCTGTAGGATGCCACAAGCAGTGGCGTAGCTAGAGGGGGTGCAAAGCACCTGCAGGAAGCCTCACTGCAATGTGCAAGGGGCCCTTGCTCCTCCCCTTTGAAGCCATTCCAGGCGGTGGGAGCAAAACAGAGGCAAGCTCCCACCACCTGGAATGGCTCTGAAGGGGAAGGGTCCCTTGCACGCCGAGGTGAGGCTTCCTGCAAAACTTACTGCTTTGCATCCCCTCTTGCTACGCCACTGGCCACAAGACCCCCATTGCTTTTACTGCTGCAGATCGACACAGCCACACCCCTGTTACCATGGAAGACAAGCCATTCGGAAACTTAGCCTGCTCAACAGTGATCATGAGGATCTTAGCCCGTACTAGCCCCACACGCAAACCCAGAAGGATAGCAGTTTGCAAACAAAGTCAGCTGGGTGCCCATAAAAAGGGAGAGAAGAAAGAATGAACATTCCAGGCTGAACAGAGAGCATCAGGGAGGGGCTCTCCCAGACCAGAGGCAGCTAAGCTGGGGTGCCTTTCTGCACCTCTGATGCAGCACTCTGGCCCTTTGCCATACTTGAGTGAGCAGGATCAATGCGGATTCTGTCCACATTGGGCTGGGAGGAAGGCAGGAGTGGCAGGCTGAAGGGCAGTCGAATCCACCACCTCCTGGTCCCCTTGCCATCTGCCACTGATGCAAGGTGGTCACCCAGTGGCTGACCCGACCATGCCCCCGAAAGAGGGTGCTCCCTTGTAGTCACTGCTGCAGCATTTCTACAGCAGCAGCAGAGCAAGTGAGTTTTGAGGACCCTTTCATTTCTGCCATTTCCGTTGCCTGTGGGCACAGGCCTCTCAAAAAGGAAGTGAGCAGCGGCACTAACAGCCGACATGTGTGGTTTGGGTTCCACTGAACTGCCTTTCTCAACACAGTTGGGTTTTCTGCATTAGTAAATGTGATGCCTTTTTTTTTGTTGGCAACCTTCAGTCTCAAAAGACTCTGGTATCGCACTGTGAAAGGTGGTTCTGGAACAGCGTCTAGTGTGGCTGAAAAGGCCGATTCGGGAGTGACAATCCCTTCCACACTGGGAGCAAGTGCAGTCTGTCCCTGGTCTGTCTCCCTGGCTGTGGGCCTTCCTTCTTTGCCTCTTAGCCTCAGTCTGTTGGCCAAGTGTCTCTTCAAACTGGGAAAGGCCATGCTGCACAGCCTGCCTCCAAGCGGGCCGCTCAGAGGCCAGGGTTTCCCACTTGTTGAGGTCCACTCCTAAGGCCTTCAGATCCCTCTTGCAGATGTCCTTGTATCGCAGCTGTGGTCTACCTGTAGGGCGCTTTCCTTGCACGAGTTCTCCATAGAGGAGATCCTTTGGGATCCGGCCATCATCCATTCTCACGACATGACCGAGCCAACGCAGGCATCTCTGTTTCAGCAGTGCATACATGCTAGGGATTCCAGCACGTTCCAGGACTGTGTTGCCTTAAGCATGGTGTTGCCTAATGCGATGCCTTAAGCATGGAGAAAATGCAGGTGGACAACAGATGGGTGATCACCTTACATGAGCACCCTGGAAAGAAGACAATATGATAATCCCGCACTAAACAGCAGGCCTAGAAGTGCCCCACAGGCCCCCACAGTTAAAGCCAAGTTTCTCCAAGCTACTTCGCCCCTGCACTAGATGGGTGTGGATGGGATGCAGCCTCAAAGGAAGCCTAAAGTTCCCCCCCCCCCCCACAACTGGGCCCAGAAAAGATGCAAACTACAGAGAGTCTGATGCACTTAAATTAAAGCTGCGTTTTCTTTTACAGACAGCATTTCCATCTTTTCGAAGGGGCTGTTTCCAGTTTCAGGATTCCCACAGAATTGAAAACTCTAATTCAGCAAAAGTACTGACCAATTTTAGTGGAGTTTGGGGTGGGGCTTATTGTTGAGAGGGAGTGGCTTTTTTCTGACTTAAAAGTTGAAACCCTGCTGCTTTTCAGAGAGGCCACACTGAGACAGAAAGCCCCCCCCCTCCACCGTAAAAAAAAAAAAATCACAATTTTTGTGGGCAAAGGACAAACCCAAAGAATTCCACCCTCACCATTTTTTCCAGATTCCTTCTAAGGTGGATCAGCACTCACTGAAATCCCAGTGAGGTCAGTGAGATAAAACCCACGGAAAAATAAAAGCCCCCATCCATTGAGAGGATGGTATGCAGAAGCCCAGGCATGGTACAGTAACTGCAGATAATTTCCATGCAACTGACAAGGATGTCAAACCGAAAACATTTCCATGGTAGTTCCATGGAAACTACCGCAGTTCCCCTTTCACACTCTCAATCTTGTGAAAGCCTTCTGCAAGCAGCACGTACAGACCTATGTTCTGTTCTTTATTAAGACTGGAAACATTTTAATGACTAGATTAAAATCTTCCATTTGAAATACTCCTGAAATACTCCACTGTGTGGTCCAGGGCATATCCTTAGTAAAATGACAGTGCAATCCTAGGCATGCCTACTCAAAAATAAGTCCCACTGTGTTCAGTGGAGCTTACTCCAAGGAAAGTGTATTCAGGATTGCAGCCCAAGATATTTTATCAGAGGGTATTCTCATTTTTTTCATTTTAAAGTCACTGCGTTTTTAGTTTGTGCTCTGCTGTTTCATCTTATGAAACGGGAAAGAATCAAAAGTAAGAAGTAATACACTTAAAACTAATTAAGAGGCATAAGAGCAGACCAAGCCTTGCTGATCAGTTGGCAACCCTATCTGGACTGCAGACAGATTATGTACTAATAAATAAATATACATCCCTGTCCCTGCCACTGTCCTAAGCAAATTCAGCTGGTTGCCTAAGTGACATGAGTCACCAAGAGTCATCAAGAGCAAAACATCCCAGTGTCACACTCATGAAGTCACAGCCTCCTTTTCCTGCCATAGACAGCGCCTGCTGTTTCCCCACTGGTTCAGCACTCACAGTCAATGGTTGTTAACACACTTACCGTACGTCCACACGTTCAGATAATAACCCTACACATGCACAGTGGGGGGGATCTATGTGTACACCTCTGAGCAAACTGAGCGTCAGTGAACCTTGCATTGTAAGGGCAAGGTGCAAAGGCCAGGGAAGTAACCCTTGCCCCTTGTGCTTGTCCAATGGACATCCTCAAACTCCACATCCAGGCAGTGGCGTAGCTAGAGGGGGTGCAAAGCACTACGTTTTGCAGGGAGCCTCACCGTAGCATGCAAGTGCCCCCTCCCCTCCCCTTCAGAGCCATTCCAGGTGGGGCAGGGGAGAGTAAAATGGAGGCGAATGCAGAGAAGACCCAGAGTAGAGGAGAATGCCTTCATTTTGCTCTTGCGGTCCAGAATGGCTCCGAAGGGGAGAAGTTGCTTGCACGCTGCGGTGAGGCCCCCTGCAAAACTTAGTGCTTTGCACCCCCTCTGCCAAGGACACAAAGACCAGCCCCTGTGACAAGCCCAGCGGCCACCTCTGCCCCAGATCTACCCAGGCAACATGAAAACATGGTCAGACCAAACAGGATCAGCTGTACCATCAGGAGTTCCTTCACTTGCCCACCCTCCAATGGAATACATGCCCTCACCTGCCAACAGTGCCCCTCTGCTGTCTACATGGAACAAACAGCTATACCTCCCTGTCAAGGATACAGGGACATAAAAAAGGCAAGGTACAGCAGCCAAGCCTTTCAGTCTGCATGATGGCTTTTCTGATGCTGGAAGACAGCTAGCACATCTCCCTCAACTTCTTCTTCTCCAGGTTCCATACCCAAGTCTTTTAATTGTTCCTCCCTGGCCTGGTTTTCAGTCCCTGCACTGTCTTAATTGCCCTCTTGCAGCTTATCTGTGTGCTTTTAAAAATGAGGTGCCCAAAATGGGATGAAGTGAGGTCCAAGTGAGGTCTGAACTATTGCAGAATAGAGTGGAACATATTCTTGCACAGTCCTGGAACGTGCTGGAATCCCTAGCATGTATGCACTGCTGAAACAGAGACGCCTGCGCTGGCTCGGTCATGTCGTGAGAATGGATGATGGCCGGATCCCAAAGGATCTCCTCTATGGAGAACTCATGAAAGGAAAGTGCCCTACAGGTAGACCGCAGCTGCGATACAAGGGCATCTGCAAGAGGGATCTGAAGGCCTTAGGAGTGGACCTCAACAAGTGGGAAACCCTGGCCTCTGAGCGGCCCGCTTGGAGGCAGGCTGTGCAGCATGGCCTTTCCCAGTTTGAAGAGACACTTGGCCAACAGTCTGAGGCAAAGAGGCAAAGAAGGAAGGCCCATAGCCAGGGACACAGATCAGGGACAGACTGGACTTGCTCCCAGTGTGGAAGGGATTGTCACTCCCAAATTGGCCTTTTCAGCCACACTAGACGCTGTTCCAGAACCACCTTTCAGAGCGCAATACCATAGTCTTTCGAGACTGAAGGTTACCAACATGATGATTCTTGCACCTGACCTCAACTCTATGCCTCTGCTAATAGTGCCCAGAGTTGCATAAGTGTTTTCTTTTTTGCAGCTGGATTGGATCATTAAGACACACAGATCCTTAGCATGCATGCTGCTGCCAAGCCAAGTCTCCCCCATCCTGTACTGGTGCCTCTGTACTTTGACCCTGCAATGCAAAATTCTATGTTTGTCTCCTCTGAATGTTGATCTTGGGCCCACTGGTGGAGCCTGTCAGGATAATTTTGAAACCCAGTTTAGTCTAACACCAGCTTTGTGACATCTGCACATTTGATAAACACCCCATCCACACCATCAGCCAGGTCATTTATAAAAATGCTGAGCACCACAGGGCCCAAGACAGAGTCCTGCGGCCCTCCACAAGATACCTCCATCCAGACGGATGCTGAGCCATTGAAAAGCACTCCCTGGGAGTGGGTGTTTAACCAGCTTCAAACCCACCTGACCATTGAGCCCACTTTCAACATTTTATCCTCACAAGGGTGATTTTGGCCAATGCTTTGCTGAAATCGAGGCACACTGTCTCCTGGTCCACCAAACTAGTTGAGCTATCAAGGAAGGAGATGAGATTCATCTGGTAAAACCTTTTCTTGACAAACTCATGCTGGCTTCTGGAAATAACCCACAGCCACTCTGCTTAATAATCTGCTCCAGGATCCTTTCAGGAATTGATGTATCAGCCTGCAGTTTCCCAGTTCCTCACACAAACACACCCCCCATTTAAAGGTAGGGACAGCATGAGCTTGTCTCCAGTCCTTGGGCACCACAGACTTTCTCCAGGAGTTCTCTGGGATTACTGAGTGTGGTCCAAGGTCACCTCTGCCAGCTTGCACATGACACCAACAGAGATGGGTGCCTCAAGTGCTCTTTCCTAAAGGGTGAGGAGAGTCAGAGAGGCAGCTGATGCACCACCAAGTAAGGGAGGGGAGCATTTGTCTTGCTGTCTCAAGTGCTGTCAGGTGTTGAATAGTGTTGGCCCTGAGTCGGGGCCTCCCCTACAGCTCCTCTTTTCTAATGGCACCTTTCCACACATACTCTCATGGGGGGGACGGGGACATCAGCACCTCCCAAGTCATAATAATACTTTTAAAACTGAAGTTGCATTTCAACATAATCTAGGGCCTAGGAGAGAGGGGTAAAAGGGGTAATTTGTAGCTGGACCCGGGGGGGGGGGGGTTAAAAAGAGAGCCCAGGATCCAAAGGAAATTTCCTGGGATCTCACATTTTCCAATCTCACCCAGCCTTGCCGGGGGGTGCTACCACGGGTGTGAAGCTTTGGCTGCTACCGCAAGCCATATGTGCCAGGCTGAGGAATGCATACATGACCCTCTTCAACACAGTGTCAGATCTGGGAGGAACCTGGCCTGCTACAGTAGTTCTTTGGCTTGGGGATCCACTGTGGGTACACTGACCTTGATGGAGTGTCTCTGAGCTGAGGGGCACAGCTGCAGAAGTCCGTTTTGGTGCACACAGGACACTTTCCATTCTAGTCTGAGCCTGAATACAATGATGCTAATTTTCCTCAATGATTTTCTATATTTAAAAGATTCGAGGGAGACCATCCACTCCCCACCCTGTTTCATCTGCACTTTGAGGAGGGGTCCAAAAGAAACTTTCTAACCCCTGATAAAATTTCACTCCAAGGCCCTGATTCTGGGTCCTTCAGACACAGGACCTCCTTCCAACAACCCTGCAAGGTGGGCCAGGACTGTTGCCACATCACAGGTAAAGAAAGGGCAGGGGTACGCAGAGGAGGGGGCAGTGCTGGAACAGAAAGAGGGCTCCCGGAGGCTGCCGATCCCAGATACCTCCTTCCAACAACCCTGCAAGGTGGGCCAGGACCCGTTGCCACATCACAGGTAAAGAGAGGGCAGGGATACGCAGAGGAGGGGGCAGTGCTGGGACTAAGAGGGGGCTGCCCGAGGCTGCAGATCCCAGATCCCTCCTTCCAACAACCCTGCAAGGTGGGCCAAGACTGTTGCCACATAATCTCCCACTGGGATTTTGAAGAGTTGGGGCTGTTGGTAAAGAGAGGGCAGGGGTAAGCAGTGCTGGGACAGGGAGGGAGCTGCCCCAGGATCCCGGGTTGGGGCAGGAACCCCCTTGTCTCCACCACCACGCTGCCCCCAAGCTGGGAGGGGGCGAGAGAAGCCCAGCTGGCTGCACAAAGCCACCTGCCCACCCCCCATCCCGGTACCTTGGGGGTCTGGCCCACCATCACGTCCGTGCAGCCGACCGGGTAGGCGCCCTTGCCGGGAGGCAGCCCCATGGACTGACCACCCCCCATGCTGGCTGGCTGGCTGGCTGTGGGGAGAGCCCTGCGACGAGCCTGCTTCGCGGCAGCTCCTCCGCCTCTTCCTGCAAAGGGCGAGGAGGAGGAGGAAGCCCTGCCCGGGGAGGCGCCTCCGGACGCGGCTGCAGCGTCCTCCGCTCCGCCCCGGAGAGGCAGAGGAGGAGTGGCCGGGAGAGAGCCACTGCCAGCCCGGCCGCCCGTCCCGTCGGGGCAGGGATGCGCAGCCCCTGCGGTGGCGTAGCTACAGGTGGGGCAAGGCACTAAGTCTTGCGGGGAGCCTCCCCTTCGGAGCTATTCTGGGCGGGGGGAGACAAGCAGAGGGGGGGCTAGGGCTGCCACCAGCGTGGGGGGGGGGCAAGGCTTCCCGACATTGAGTAGTTGCAGGGGAGACAGAAGTTTATGAGATGATGAAACTCATCATTCCTGAAACTGCATCATAGCTGCCCAGCTGTTAAAGCAGTGGTGGTGCCCAACCTTTAGGACCACGCAGGCAAACGTTGGAATTGTCGCGGACCACATGCAACCCCCTCCATCCCGGAACCAGGGGGCACAACACCAGAACCAGGGGACATCCACTAAAATTTGAGTATTGGGAGAGGTAGGACAGACAAAAGAAAATATTTCTTTATTCAGTGTGTGGTTGGTCTGTGGAACTCCTTGCCACAGGATGTGGTGATGGCGTCTGGCCTGGGCGCCTTTAAAAGGGGATTGGACAAGTTTCTGGAGGAAAAATCCATTACGGGGTACAAGCCATGATGTGTAGGTACAACCTCCTGATTTTAGAAATGGGCTATGTCAGAATGCCAGATGCAAGGGAGGGCACCAGGATGCAGGTCTCTTGTTATCTGGTGTGCTCCCTGTGGCATTTGGTGGACCACTGTGAGATACAGGAAGCTGGACTAGGTGGGCCTATGGCCTGATCCAGTGGGGCTGTTCTTATGTTCTTAACTACAATTCCCAGGAAGCCTTGCAGGTCTCTTGGTATCTGGTGTGCTCCCTGGGCATTTGGTGGGCCGCTGTGAGATACAGGAAGCTGGACTAGATGGGCCTGTGGCCTGATCCAGTGGGGCTGTTCTTATGTTCTTAACTACAATTCCCAGGAAGCCTTGCAGGTCTCTTGGTATCTGGTGTGCTCCCTGGGGCATTTGGTGGGCCGCTGTGAGATACAGGAAGCTGGACTAGATGGGCCTATGGCCTAATCCAGTGGGGCTGTTCTTATGTTCTTAACTACAATTCCCAGGAAGCCTTGCAGGTCTCTTGGTATCTGGCGTGCTCCCTGGGGCATTTGGTGGGCCGCTGTGAGATACAGGAAGCTGGACTAGATGGGCCTATGGCCTGATCCAGCGGGGCTGTTCTTATGTTCTTATCCCCGCCACACAAAAAAAATAGAATTCAATTTGGTAGCCCATATGGGAGCACTCAGCAAGACACTGGGAACGCCAGCTACAGGGGGTGCACTCTCTGCCCTCCCTGATGGTCAATGGGGAAGCATCTTCCCATTGTGGAGGAATGGGTGCTCCTCCAGAGAGTACCAGAAAGGGTGAAGAATGGACCCTCCCACCACTGATACTTCAGTAAGCTTTGGACCACCGGAGAGGGCAGAGAACAGACCACCTGCATCCACAGCTGACACTTCAGTGGTCTGTGAGGCAGCACTCACTTGTCGAGACACTGAAAGTGATCAAAGGTGATCATCTTTTTTTTTCCTGAGACCTTGAGGACCACTTCTCAGGGTCTCATGGACCACCTGGACCACAGGTTGGGAACCACTTTGTTAAAGCAGGGATCTCCAAACTTTTCGGCAGAAGGACCGCATCAAATATCTGGCACAGTATCAAGGGCTGGGGAAAAAATGAAATATAAAATTTAAAATAAATACATTAGAGATGGAACTTAGATGAATGAATGAATGGGCTCAAATGTCCAGGATTTCTCCAAGCACCAGCGCAGCCCAAGAAATGGCACACACACTTAAATGGACCCCCATTCCTCCACCCCACAAGCACAACTCTGGTTGTGTTTGGTCAACTGGGCCAGAGGCTCTCAGGGGATCAGAGACTGGTCGTGGGACTGGATAGAGGCTCTCCGCGGGCCACATCTGGCCCCTGGGCCGGGGTTTGGAGACCCCTGTGTTAAAGGCATAGGAGCCCTTCTGTGAAAAGAAGGGGCAACCCTAAGGCAAGTCCCTCTTGCAGCATTTGCACCTTTAACAGCTCCGAGGTGCAGACACAGCTTCCCCCATCAGGACATCAAAACAGTTTCATCTCTTGAGACCACCTTTCATTTACACATTACAAAAATCAGAGCGTTTTGGAGCTAAATCTGTATCTCACACGAAGTGGAGAGTCTGCAGAGTTTTCATATCCTGAGGTGTAACAAATGTTTTGTAGGCAGCAGAGGCAGGTGCTCCTGGAGTCTTCCACAATTATTTCCATAATCTTATTGTCATACTGTTCATGGCTTCCCTCCAGTCTGTGCAGCACCCTTCCCAGACTATGAGACTATGAGCTTCTCATAGATCCCCTGAGCCAACCAGGCATCTCTCTGTGCAGCAGAGAGGCCAAATCCAGCAGAGGGCGCCTCTGAACCATGCTGCAGCCGCCCAATGGTGACCTGTCAAGGAAGTGTCACAGATTGATGGCCATCAGTTGCTGTGATTTTTAAGCAAGACTGTATTTGCCATTTGCAGCCTGAATAAATAATTTCAAATAAGTCACTGTGCACATCTGTGTCTGTTTCACAGCACTTACGCTGTATCTCTGTTTTGCCAAATCCCAATCCACTGGGCCTTGTAAACCAGTCCAATCAATCAGAGTTGCCAATAAGCCAAGTTACTGTCCAAAGTCAGGTTCCAGGTAGGTCAGTCCAATCCGTCAGGGTATCCAAATCAAAGTCCAAAGCCAAAGTCCAGTCACATTCCAAATTCCATAAACCAAACAAGTCTCCTCTCCAACCTGCACTCCTTCAAAATCCACCCAAAACCTTTCTGCCTCAGGTGCTCCCTATATACCTGAGGGATCTCCTTATGCTCTAGTGGCTGCAGCTGTGCAGCATACCTCCAGCTACCACATGGGCTTTAATCCTGCATTTACTCAGAGCAAGGGGCACTGTGGACACCACACCCTACCTCCTCGGTAATATCTTCCGCAATTCCAATACAATCTCCAGGCCATGGAGAGAAGGATGGAGGTTGGCAAGACACCCAAGGCCCACATCTTGACACTACTGAAAACTGGTGAGTGTCTCTCTGCCTAAGATCTCTTCCGCCAAGCACTGTGCACAAGCCCTATCAAATTCATCTTTGCAGCCATAAGGACTAGAAACTTGCATTTTAAAAGTGAACACTGACTTTCTCCCAGTGCATCGAACATCAGTTTTGGTGGCTGCACAATAGGAATAGCACAATAGGAATAGCGGATACCATAGTCTTCCGAGACTGAAGGATGCCAATGACCATAGGAATGTGTAATCATAGAAGATTCCACTGCCCTGCAGGACTAGTCTGCCCCTCCTTCCCCTGCAAAAGAATAGGATGCAATAGACACACCCTCAATAATTACCGTATTTTTCACTCCATAAGATGCACTATTTCCCCCCCAAAAAGTGGGTGCGTCTTATGGAGCGAATACTGCAAAAAAGAGTGCACGTTGGGGACCTTGATGAAGGGGGGATCTTCATGCCAGTTTATGATCCCATTCACCCTAATAAAGGGAGGAATCTTCATGCCAGTTTATGATCCCATTCACCCTAAGAAGGGGGGATCTTCATGCCAGTTTATGATCCCATTCACCCTAAGAAGGGGGAGATCTTCATGCCAGTTTATGCTCACATTCAAAAAATGTCATTCAAAAAATGTGGCATTAGCAATGCCTTAGAAGTGAAGACGGTATCTTATATGAAGACAGCGAAGAAAGTGATGTCAGTGATTGTGAGCAAATGAGCTTCATAAATTCTGACTCTAGCGATGATGAGTTCTTGGGGTTTCCAGAAAACTAGAAACTACTCAAACCTTTAAGTCTCTCCGTTTGTTAATGACAGTGATAATGGTTCTTAATGCCACTGTTGACTGCTGTTCACGTTACATGGTTCAAATGTTATTCTGTTATAGTTTATTAAATATTTTATTACACTATTTGGTTCAGAATATATTTTTTCCTGTTTTCCTCCTCTAAAAAATAGGTGCGTCTTATGGTCAGATGCATCTTATGGAGCAAAAAATATGGTACTTTTTGTACCACCCTTGGTGCAAATAAAAGTGACTCATCATTTCCCACCCCAGCTTTTCAAATATTCCAAACTCTCTGCTGTCTCCCAGCACTTTTGCAGGCCGGCTAGCGCTTCCCAACTCCTTGACTGTTTCTAGGGGCCCAGGAAGCATTAGGGGAGGGAGCCTTCCATCCTTGCTCTACCTCAACATTTTAAACCCTTCATTTGGAAGGATCTCATCAGTGGAAGTCAGAATGCAAAACCGCTAAGTGGAAGTTCTCAATTTTGGCACTAGGAGCCCTCAGCTTTCTCTGGAAAAGACGATGACTTCATCCCCCTCTTATTTTCATGGCTTCTTCTCTGTGGTCCCAGATAAATCTGCAATCAGATTATGAACAGCCTGATAGCTGCCAAACCCACAAAGGATACAATAAAGTGAATGTTCTTCTCTCAGACCCATCCAGATTTGCTGATTTCAGCAGCACTGGGAAGAATCTCCATCCCACAAACTCATTCTATCTTTAAAAAGGGAAAGAGGGGGGACCTGGGAAGCTATAGGCCGGTCAGCCTAACATCTATACCGGGTAAGATGGTGGAATGCCTCATCAAAGATAGAATCTCAAAACACATAGATGAACAGGTCTTGCGGAGGGAGAATCAGCATGGCTTCTGTAAGGGTAAGTCTTGCCTCACGAACCTTATAGAATTCTTTGAAAAGGTCAACAGGCATGTGGATGCGGGAGAACCCGTGGACATTATATATCTGGACTTTCAGAAGGCGTTCAACACGGTCCCTCACCAAAGGCTACTGAAAAAACTCCACAGTCAGGGAATTAGAGGACAGGTCCTCTCATGGATTGAGAACTGGTTGAAGGCCAGGAAACAGAGAGTGGGTGTCAATGGGCAATTTTCACAGTGGAGAGAAGTGAAAAGCGGTGTGCCCCAAGGATCTGTCCTGGGACCGGTGCTTTTCAACCTCTTCATAAATGACCTGGAGACAGGGGTGAGTAGTGAGGTTGCAAAGTTTGCGGACGACACCAAACTTTTCTGAGTGGTGAAGACCAGAAGTGATTGTGAGGAGCTCCAGAAGGATCTCTCCAGACTGGCAGAATGGGCAACAAAATGGCAGATGCGCTTCAATGTCAGTAAGTGTAAAGTCATGCACATTGGGGCAAAAAATCAAAACTTTAGATATAGGCTGATGGGTTCTGAGCTGTCTGTGACAGATCAGGAGAGAGATCTTGGGATGGTGGTGGACAGGTCGATGAAAGTGTCGACCCAATGTGTGGCAGCAGTAAAGAACGCCAATTCTATGCTTGGGATCATTAGGAAAGGTATTGAGAACAAAACGGCTAATATTATATTGCCGTTGTACAAATCTATGGTAAGGCCACACCTGGAGTATTGTGTCCAGTTCTGGTCGCCGCATCTCAAAGAAGACATAGTGGAAATGAAAAAGGTGCAAAAGAGAGCGACTAAGATGATTATGCGGCTGGGGCACTTTCCTTATGAGGAAAGGCTACGGCGTTTGGGCCTCTTCAGCCTAGAAAAAAGGCGCCTGAGGGGGGACATGATTGAGACATACAAAATTATGCAGGGGATGGACAGATTGGATAGGGAGATGCTCTTTACACTCTCACATAACACCAGAACCAGGGGACATCCAGTAAAATTGAGTGTTGGGAGAGTTAGAACAGACAAAAGAAAATATTTCTTTACTCAGCGTATGGTTGGTCTGTGGAACTCCTTGCCACAGGATGTGGTGATGGCGTCTAGCCTAGACGCCTTTAATAGGGGATTGGACAAGTTTCTGGAGGAAAAATCCATTACAGGTTACAAGCCATGATGTGTATGTGCAACCTCCTGATTTTAGAAATGGGCTATGTCAGAATGCCAGATGCAAGGGAAGGCACCAGGATGCAGGTCTCTTGTTATCTGGTGTGCTTCCTGGGGCATTTGGTGGGCCGCTGTGAGATACAGGAAGCTGGACTAGGTGGGCCTGTGGCCTGATCCAGTGGGGCTGTTCTTACGTTCTTATTTCAGGCACCTGGGAATTTATTTTCTTCTTTGGCTCAATCTGGGTGAGTTCAACATTCCTGGGGTTGATCCCTTTGGAGGCAGGGTTTGGCCCATCCCTCACTACCAGTCTTCCTGGGAAGGACTGGGAAAGTTGCCCTGCCAAGATATTTGCATTTTGTATTTCAGGACAATCACAGTCACCTCAGCCAGAACCACTGAGAGGAATTCAGTGGCATAGCTAGAGGGGGTGCAAAACACTAAGTTTTGCATGACATCTCACCACGGGGTGCAAGCAATCCCCCCCTCCTTTGGAGCTATTCCAAAGCAACCGGAATGGCTCCAAAGGAGAGGAGAGGGATCAATCACCTAGTGCTTTGCACCCCTTCTAGTATGCCACTTGGAGGAATTTTATCAGGGGGTGCAAAGTTTCTTTTGGGCCCTTCCCTTCAAATGTGAATTTGACTCCCAGGCCCAGATATGAGGTACCCCCTGCACCCCCTCTCAGAAGCCCATCTGATGGGCAACTATGAGATACAGGGAGCTGGACTAGATGGGCCTTTGACCTGATCCAGCAGAGCTCCTCTGCTATTCTTAATCGAAATCAAGGGTCTCCTGGGGGCCACATGATGTCCAGCACAAGATTTTATCCATCCCTCAGCAACTTAGGTCCAAATCCTAACCAACTTTCCAGCTCTGACATAGCTGTGTCAATGGAGCATGTGCTGCATCCTGCAGTTGGGGGGCACTCACGGAGGCCTCCTCAGGGTAAGGTAATGTTTGTTCCCTTACTTCAGAGCTGCATTGCCCTTATGTCAGTGCTGGAAAATTGGTTAGGATTGTGCCCTTAAAATGTCTTTTTTTCCCCCCAATCATACAGTCGGACAGTTAACACGTACAGTTCTGTCCACCACACTCCTTTCCAAATGGCCAGAGTGGTATCAACCCGCCTAGACCTCACTTTCTGTCACCTGAGCCTTATGCTTTAAGACCCTCAAACCATAATAATTCAATGTTGAGCTCACTTCTGCTGATAAAACAAATTGGGTTTCAGCATGTCGACTTTTCAACAACACTGGAAAATGATTGTGGTGAGGAAATGCTGTCATCTTTGCACATGTGTAAATAAATCATAACAAACTGGGTTTTGCAACAGGATCAGCCAGAGATGTGAGCCGTTTGCCCTATATAAAACTAATATTTTTCAGCCCACAAAAATGTGTAAAATATACAGCGTGACCTTCCAACCGAAAAATT
>NC_089830.1:4706994-4759494 GCF_035046505.1 Tiliqua scincoides | reverse complement strand
CAAACATGCAGGTTTGAGCACTGGCTGATAGCACACCCTTGCAAGCACCATCCACTGCTCATGTCTTCTGAGCATCTCTGCAGCTGCGCCTCCTCTTGGCTTCCATTCTAGCCTTTGCCCGCTCAAATCTCAGCTGTCCCTCGTCACTTCAAGTACCTGCCAGCTCATGTGCATCCTTTGTCTTCACTCACCCTTTACACCTTACTTACACCTTAGCCCCAACTCTCAGGTAGACCTACTAGAGGGTCACAAAGACCCCTGACGGGGGCTCCCATTCATGGAGTACCTTAGGCCAGTGGTACCCAAAATTCTACTTGAACTTTGGAACTGTGGTAAGTGTTGGCAGAGGCAGGGATCCCCTGATGGTGCTGCAGTGATCATGGTGACACAGGAGCTTTTATACTTACCTGGGGGGGAGGGAGTCGTGTTGGCCTCCAGCAGGGTCCAGGAGGCACACAGTCCCCTCTGTGAGCCTTCTCGTAGCTGAACAAAGCTCTGATTAGTGATCGGAGCCCACTTCTGATTTCTGATCGGAGCTCCAGTCTGAAACTGGTCACCTTGGATGGTGACCTGTCCTCAAGCCATCTTGGTGTGCACCAACCGTTCAGTCTCTGTTGGCTTTGGAAAGTTTCCTGAACCTGCCCCTCTTAGAACTGCAGGAGGTAGCTCCGCAAGGCTTAGCTGCTTTTGGTTTTATGCCAGCTGAAGGGGCACAGGGCAGCTCTCCAGCCTGAGAAGTTTGCAGCTGGCTTCTGTCCTGTTGGGTGTTTTGACGCTGTGCCAAGAATGCCATGGAAGGGTGTGGAAGAAAAGAGAACTGAGGGAGAGAGGTAGGGCCAGCAAGTTCAAACATGCAAACTGATGACTCATCCTGACATGAGGATTACAAAGACTACACTGGTCTACTTCTGATAATGACTGTTTTCTTATAGGTCATGCTATTGACCCCTGGGGGCTGGGGATAAGAATAGGCCCTCAGTTTGGCTGTACTTGTTGTAAGAGGGGACTAAACAGCCCACAGGTAGATGGGACTCATCAGCCTGGGAAGGCAGCTCATCTGAGAGAAGGAAAATTCTGATCCCAAACCTCCACTGCCTTGTGGCTACATTCAGTTATGGAAGAGGCTTCAGGAGTCAACCTCAAGGCAAAATCCGGAGCCGGAGTCCCTGAGGCAGTTCATGGCTGAACACAGTCACGTTCTGGCAACTTCTGCGACGCCGCTGGAACCAACCGTATTGGCCTCTGCCTTTCCATTGGACCATTTCAGCAACGTGGAGAGGGGGGATTTGCTGCATGGGTAACAGTCTATCCTCCATATTTACTTTACCTAGGCTTCGCGCACTGGAGAGGACACTCTGTTCCAGAACACTATTCAGAGCGCGATACCATAGTCTTCTGAGACTGAAGGATGCCAGCAAGCAAGCATGCTATCCCCTTGGGGCAGGGGCCTCTTTTGGGAGATGTTGACCTGAGAACTCTGCCAACAGACAAGCTATAGAGGGCAGTAAATATTGGGAGCAGAGAGTTTTGCATCATCCCACTGCCCACCAAATACCAGATATTCCTTCCCTCAACATATTTCATGTGTTGGTAATCTTGTACCATCACCAGATCCCACTTCAGAAATCTCAGGGTTTGGGATGCGTCCAACATAGCAAGCCTACTTATTTGCTTTAGAGGCTTGTTGAAAGGGCTACTTCAAGACAATCTGTGTGAAGCACTATTCAATTTTAGGCTACCATCCTATACACACTAAAGGCCCAGTCCTATCCAACTTCCCAGCACTGGTGCAGCCGTGCCAATGGGGCATGAACTACATCCTCCAGTGAGGGGCAGTCACAAAGGCCTCCTCAAAGTAAAGGAACAATGGTTTCCTCCCTGAAGCTGCACTTCAGTTGCATCAGCACTGAAAAGTTGGATAGGACTGAGTTCTAACCTAGGAGTAAGACCCATTCAGTTCAGTGGTACTTACTTCAGAAAAAAAACATGCACAGGATTGCAGTGTTAGAACAGTGATTTTTGACTGGTGGATCCAGGTCTACAGAGCTTGTGTCCTGAGTACACTTCTGTACTGCAGCGAGTCATGGATTCTTTGCTCACAACAGGAGAGGAAACTGAACGCTTTCCACATGCGCTGCCTCCGATGCATTCTCGGCATCACCTGGCAGGACAAAGTTCCAAACAACACAGTCCTGGAACATGCTGTCCCAGCATGTATGCACTGCTGAAACAGAGACGCCTGCGTTAGCTCAGTCATGTCGTGAGAATGGATGATGGCCGGATCCCAAAGGATCTCCTCTATGGACAACTCGTGCAAGGAAAGCGCCCTACAGGTAGACCACAGCTGCGATACAAGGACATCTGCAAGAGGGATCTGAAGGCCTTAGGAGTGGACCTCAACAGGTGGGAAACCCTGGCCTCTGAGCGCCCGCTTGGAGGCAGGCTGTGCAGCATGGCCTTTCCCAGTTTGAAGAGACACTTGGCCAACAGTCTGAGGCAAAGAGGCAAAGAAGGAAGGCCCACAGCCAGGGAGACAGACCAGGGACAGACTGCACTTGCTCCCAGTGTGGAAGGGATTGTCACTCCCGAATCGGCCTTTTCAGCCACACTAGACGCTGTTCCAGAACCACCATTCAGAGCGTGATACCAGAGTCTTTCGAGACTGAAGGTTGCCAACAACAACAACAGGACAATGGTGTGCCACAGGAGTTTGGAGCCCTGTGGTTGAAAATAGCTGAAAAACTCTTCTTGGTCCTGCAGCCCTGTTTCTAGGGCAACAAATTGTCCTTCTTTCTCCCTAGCAAAGGAAGAGGGACAATTTGTTACTATAGACCAGGGATCTCCAAACCCCAGCCCAGGGGCCAGATGCGGCCTGTGGTGAGCCTCTATCCAGCCCACAGCCAGCCTCTGATCCTGAGAGCCTCTGGCCCAGTTCAGCAAACGCAACCCGAGTTGTGCTTGTGGGATGGGGGAATGGGGGTCCATTTAAATGTGTTTTATTTCTTGGGCTTTATTCATGCTTGGAGAAGTCCTGGACATTTGAGCCCATTCATTCATTTATTCATTCATCTAAGTTTCATCTCTAATGTATTTATTTAAATTTTATATTTAATTTTTTTTTCTGGCCCTCAACACTGTGCCAGATATTTGATGCGGCCCTTCAGCCGAAAAGTTTAGAGATCCCTGCTGTAGGCAGTTACCCTAGAGCAGAGGTTCTCAAACTTTTAGCACCAGGACCCACTTTTTAAGAATGTGAATCTGTCAGGACCCACCAGAAGTGATGTCATGACCAGACGTGACATCATCAAGCAGGAAAATTTTTAACAATCCTAGATTGCAATCTTTCACACACTTACCCAGGAGTAAGCCCATTGACTATCATTGTTAAAAGCATATACACAGCAGCCTGTTAAAAGTACTGATCTGTAACATTTCCTCAAATGCAGTCACATCAAGTCCAACATATTAAAAATGGTAGCATCAAGTCTAACATATTAAAAATAAAATATTGAAATGCATGGAGTCCCTCCTGAAATTGGCTTGTGGGTCCTGACCCACAGTTTGATAAATACTGCCCTAGATTCTGGAAGGTGGAAGTGACACTACAAGAGGCGAAGACTATAGAGCTCAGAGGTCAGCGTGCCATGAGAAGAAAAACGTCAATCAAATACTAACTCTTGGCAAAAAGTGAGCCAAGTTTGATTACACAAAGGTGTAGTGTTCGTTTTTGGTGGGGTCTCTTATTGCTATTGTTTATTGCTGTGTTTTTATTATGCTTTAACTGTTTTATTTAAAGCCGGAACCTCCTTAGGGAAGGGAAAAGTGAATTAGAAATGTTTAAAATTTAAAAACAAAAAAACCCTTCATAGCTATTAAAAGATAGTCTTCCTGGCCAAGCGAACGTAACATTTCTACGGAAATCGGAATCCATATTATCTTGCTGTATTTAAAGTATAATCTGTTTTCACTGAGGTCTTTTCTCCTTCTCTGGCTGTCGTAAGGTTCCCAAATTTACCTTTCTTCTGTAAGTTAATTCGTATAGGCCAGGGGTAAGCAAACATTTTGGCAGAAGGGCCACATCGTCTCTCTGACACTGGGAAAAAAAAATCAATTTACATTTCAAATTTGAATAAATTTACATAAATGAATACATTAGAGATGGAACTTATATGAATGAATGAATTTTACTGAGCTTATTTATAATACACATGAGAACTATAATACAGGCATGTAGAACCACTTGAGAACTGTTTGCCACACACCTCTTGCACAGTGAAAACATAAAGACCAAGCCAGACACATGGAGACATAAGTTCAGAGGCCATCATGGGCTCCAACAGTCTCCAAAGGGTCACAGGCTCATTGGAGACTGGGGGCTCCCTGTGGGCCAAATTGGAGGTCCCTGTGGGCCGCAAATGGCCCGCGGGCTGGGGTTTGCCAACTGCTGCTATATTATTATTATTATTTTATTAATTTGTACCCCGCCTTTTTACCCAACAGGCACACAAGGCGGCTAACAAACAATTTAGCAAGAAAATGCTGCTAGCTCCCTTAGCTAACTTCCTTGTCCTCTTCAATAACCTTAATGAAGGAATGCAGCTACTGACCAGAATCCTTCAGAGCAACACATGAAGCAAGAGGTTGGGTGATAAGGTCACCCTGACGCCAATGCTGGGTTACCATCCAAAGTGGCAGAGATGACAGATCACAACAGCACACTTGTGTCCTCAGGTTTATCCCTGCAGCCTAGCCCCAAAGAAGGCCTCCCTGCGGTCTCGTGCATCTCCTGCTGCCTCCCCCTTCGGAGGTTCTGTCCATGCCTGCCAGATCTTTAATGATAGTGTTTGCAGTGGTGGAAAGCAGAGGACTGTGAGTACTTAGCTGAGGTCTAAAAGTAATACAAGCCACAAATGTTGGATTTAGGGAGGGGAAATGGGGGGGGGGACACTTAGCTACCGAAGAGCAGTTTGGAAGAGGTTTAAGTTAGGGGAAAAGTTGCGTGTCCAGCAATGCAGTGCAGATACAGCAACAGACAAAGATGTGAGAGTGTATCTGCACCAAGGACCCAAACTGGTTTCATAAGTTTCTCCCAAGGGGCCCTTGGAGCCTGTAGGTCTGTCAAAGGAGCTAAAGATCTACAACAGAATTCTCAGCACCTTCACCAATCCAGACTACAGTTTCCCAAGATCCTTTGGGGAAAATCATGACAATAAAACCAAGATAAAACTGTGCCACCTTTGCAGTGTAGTTCAATACCTAGAGAGCGTCCAGGACACTGACAGTGGATCTGCCACTGTAATTTACTGAAGAAGAAGGTGCACCCTCACTGTATTATTATTATTATTATTATTATTATTATTATTAACTGTATTTATATACTGCTTTTCAACAAAAAGTTCATGAAGTGGTATACAGAGAAAATCAAATAGCTAATGGTTATTATGCTCTATAACAGTGGTTCCCAAACTGTTGACTGGGACCCACTAGTGGGTAACAACCTGAGTCTTGGTGGGTCGCCAAAGGGTGATGGAAAGCTCAGATATCTAATTGCCTCAAGGCCTGAAGCCATTCAAAAATCAGATACTATACCTGCTAATTGCCCTGCTAGGAGCTCAGCTCCTGCAGTTTGCAAGCATGTGTAAATATAGGGAGATAAATGTTTGTGGGTCTTTCTATCTGGTTATTATTACTTATAAATAAATATTTCTCAATCTCCTTTTTAAAAAGTCTGGTAAACCTAGGTGGGTCCCAATAGAATGTTGTTTTAAAAAGTGGGTCCTGGTGCTAAAACGTTTGGGAACCACTGCTCTATAACAGGGGTGCCCAAACCTCGGCCCTGGGGCCACATGCGGCCCTCGAGGCCTCTCAATGCGGCCCTCAGGGAGCTCCCAGTCTCCAATGAGCCTCTGGCCCTCCAGTGATTTGTTGGAGTCCACACTGGCCCGACGCAACTGCTCTCAGCACAAGGGCAACTGTTTGACCTCTCCCGTGAGCTGTAAGGTGAGGGCTCCTTCCACTGCTTGCTGTTTCATGTCTGTGATGCAGTAGCGGCAGCAAAGGAAAGGCCAGCCTTTCTTGAGCTTTCTTGAGCTATTGCAAGACCTTCACTCATTCATATAAGTTCATTTTTAATATATTCATTTATGTAAATTTATTCAAATTTTAAATGTAAATTAATTCTTTTTTTCCACGGCCCCCGACTCAGTGTCAGAGAGCTGATGTGGCCCTCCTGCCAAAAACTTTGGACACCCCTGCTCTATAAGAACAGAAGAACCCTGCTGGATCAGGCCCAGGGCCCATCTAGTCCAGCTTCCTGTATTCCACAGTGGCCCACCAGATGCCTCAGGGCACACTAAGACAACAAGAGACCTGCATCCTGTCGCCAGTCCCTTGCATCTCTATTTCCGCTTTCCGTGGCTCCCTTTTGGGGACCCTTCTCTGCGATCACTGATCTTCTCATTGAGAAATCCCTAAGAAGCCTGGGAGGAAACACCAGGTTCCAAGGAACAAACAAACTGAATATGGCTGCTGTGTGCCATAGCGGAATCAGAGCTGGTAATTTAAATGCGTGCCCCAGTCAGGAGTCAAGCATTCTGCATGAATGTTTTTGAATGCGTTGGTGCCTTTGTGCAAAAGGCAGAGAAAGAGACAAGCACAGAGACAGGCTATAAAATAAACCACTGACATGAAATCAGACTTTCTAATCATCACTGTAACCTGTGCCTACACGTTTGAGAAGAGCCTGAATTCATCCTTGTAGTATTCCTTATAAGGGGCCTCAGACTCATAAACAAATTCTCCAAACCCTTAACAAGCAAGCTGTATATTTTATAATAATAATAATAATAATAATAATAATAATAATAATAATAATAATAATAATAATAATAATAAACTGGAATACAGACAAGTCTCTGCTGTAACCAATAAATTGCCAACTTTTCAGCTGTCTTTGTATCTATGCCTTTAAGAGAGGCCTGGCACATAATATCTCAACTTGTTTATTAGCTTCCAGATCAAATTGCTCTTATGGTACATAATCATAAATAACTCTTTTTCTGATCAGTTGGCGAACCCAGTGTTCCTGCTTGCAAGCCCTGAAAGTGCCAAGCTGCACAGCCAGTTTTTCTGACATGACTCCCCTGTGCCTTTAAGAGAAGCAGGAAACAGAAGTTCAACAGGTCAATTGCCCCAGATTGTTCCACAGAATATAAATGAGAAAAGTGTCCCTATGTGGATTTCCCTGTGCAGAGAAGCTCTTAAAGCCACAAGAACCCTCCCAGGACAAAACCTAGTTGGTATGACAATGTCTCTTCCCCACTTAATCCTAAACCAGCTTTGGCAAACCTTTGCAACCAAACATTAGTGAGCTCTTGAAAACAGAGCCAGCCTGTCCAGGTGATCACCTTGGTTACAGATCTGTAGTGGGCACCTACTCCTTTCACTGCTGCTCTTCTCCCACTCCCTGGATCGAAAAAGAAGAAAGGAACAGAGTAGAATGAAGTGTGCATGACAGAAGAGTGGTTGGCTAGAGTGTCTCTGTTCCCCTCTTCCTTTTGGTACACTGCTTTGGATTCTGGGAGGTCTTGGGCCAACCCTGCTAGAACCCTCCCACCCCCCACTGTATTTAGTGGGTATTTCCCCCACAATGTAATTGATGCAATCAAGGAAGCTGTAGCTGACAGATGTGTGGAGGAAGGGCTTGGTTTGCCAAGAGATGGTTGCACTCCAAACCACATAGACCAGTCCCTTTCTTCTGAGCATTCAGCATTTTGCCAGAGACAATTGTCAGCAGGTACAAGGAAATGCCCCTTGCAAAAAGAGCAAGTTGGAGCATGTGCTTGGTATCTCCTTTGCCCTCGAGCACCCTAAAGGCAACCAGAGGAAGGATAGTGTTGGGGGAATTACCAGGAGCAATTATGAGGCAATGGATGAGAGCAGAAAGTTTCTTTGGGGTCACTGCATCTCTGACTCCTTTGCTGTTATTGTTTCTTTCCCAAGGCAGTGCTTTCCCCCCCGTCCTAGCGGTCCGCTGCCAGTATTTATGTGGCTGGCGCACACCAAAGTAATGGCGCTGTCTTCATAGATCATCCCCCCAGCCATAAAAGCTGGCAGAATGAAATGAGTTTAGTATACAGGAGAGGGGGAAAATGATTGAAAATATTGCAGATTGGTCCAAGGCCTCATCTCACTTTTGCCGGGAACTGCTCCCTTCGCTCATCTGTGGATCCCAGGGTGGCCAGCCTCCTCTTTGCTCTTGATTAAATCGGCCTCTGCTGCTGTTTACATATTTATTGGGCTACGGGGAAATGGGCTTGGAAGGGATGTGATGTTCCCTGGATAGCCTCTAAGCACCACAAGGATACAACCATTTGTCCTGCAGATGGAAGAATTTGAATGTTTTTCTTCAAACTCTTGGCTTTGGGTTTTTTTTTAATGTCTGTATAACAAGGGAACTGTCACTAACCCAGATACCCTTCAACTGTCCCTATTTTTTTTCTGCTACCTGTCCCTTGTTAAACAATGTCCTTGTTTTGCCTTTGTAGAAAAGTGTGGGATGTCTTTTTTAAAATGTGCCAGTATTCAGGAACAGGAGGCCCAAGACTTCCTTGCATGCAAGGCGCTGTTGCCCACTGCTGCCCCTTTGTTCCTGATGATATGCCAGTCTCTGCTTCTTCAGCTGTCTGGATTGGAAAAGGAAGAGGGGGGCAGAGTGGAGGAGGAAGTGTGGAGGAGAGGAGAGTGGGGGCTACAGCAGCTTCGAACCAGGCAGGAAAGAGGAGGAGCAGTGGAGGTGAGTGGGCAAACGGGCCACACCAATCTGCTGCCTGAGACAACCCCCCCCTCCAGTTGACCTCATGGGTTGCCAGTAAACACCACAAAATTCAAACTTTCAAACTTGGATCTTAGGAGTCCATCAATTCATTTCAGACTGGAAACTAAGTCTGGCAGCCTAAGATGCATACGCAAGAAGATTCTGGTGTACTGCTAACTTGTCATCACTGTTTGCCAGAGCCTGAGAACCCCACAGTCCTGCAAGCCACAACTGGATCCCATCCCACAAGTTGCGCAGAGAACCATCCATGAGGTTATTGACTCGCCCAGGATAGTCTAATGCAGGGGTGTCCAAAGTTTTTGGCAGGAGGGCCACATCATCTCTCTGACACAGTGTTGGGGGCCAGGGGAAAAAAATAATTAATTTACATTTAAAATTTGAATAAATTTACATAAGTTTACTTAAGTGAATATATTAAAGATGAACTTATATGAATGAATAAATTTCTTGCAATAGCTCAAGGCCTATAAAAGGCCTTGCACAAAGCAAGGCTGACCTTTCCTTTTCTGCCGTTACTGCATCACAGACGTGAAACAAGCAGTGGAGGAGCCCTCATCCCACAGCTCACATGAGAGGTCAGACAGTCGCCCTCACGCTGAAAGCAGTTGTGTCAGGCCAGTGCGGGCTCCAACAAATCTCCAGAGGGCCAGAAGCTCATTGGACACTGGGGGCTCCCTGAGGGCCGCATTGAGAGGCCGTGAGGGCTGCAAGTGGCCCCAGGGCCGGGGTTTGAGCACCCCTGGTCTAATGAGTTCCCTGGCTAAACAGAGACATGGACCAGCTGAGTCTCTGTGGTCCAAGCCCTATCCACCACATCACAATTTTTTCATTTTCTTTATTAACAGTATTTTTATCCCGCCTTTCTCCCCAAGGGGACCCAATGACTTGCCACTATAAGGGTCAAATCCTATCCAACTTTATAGCCCTGGTATAGCTGTGCCAGTGGGGTATGCACTTACACCCTGTGATGGGGAGGGTAGTTATGGTGGCCTCCACAAGGTAATTGAACATTTGTTCTCTCGCCCAGGGGCTGCATTGCAGCTGCACCGGCGCTAGATTGGATAGGATTGGGCCCTAAGCTGTTTATCTGCAAAACTAAAATATACCTTATAACATGGACAATAAGAATCATGTTGAAAGAGCTTTAAAAAGCATGAGGTTCATGTCGGAGCAAACACTGAGTGTGCAGAAACAGAGGGTCACAAATCAAAATGGGATGTCACTTTGCTGGGAACCCTACATTCTTGCCACATGAGTCCTTTGCTTGGGTTGACCTTGAGGCAAACCAGTCTCGCTTGTTTGCAATTATAGCCCGCAGCGCTAATCGACTGGTGCTTGTCATTTCATGAACTCTCCCTTCAGTTGAAAAAGCCTGGTTGAAACCAGCTGGATACAGTGCAGGACTCCTGGCAAGATAGGATTGCGCTGCACATCTCTCTCTTAGCTTAAAACATGGAAGTCAAACATAAAGCCATGGGTGTCAAATTGTCTGGCCCATGGGCTCTCCCTGCACCATCATCAGCTGCTCTCAGTTTCTGAAAGGGTGTTACTGCTGAAAGGGTGGCCAGTGTGATAATTGGGCTCCCTCATATCTTGAAAACATGATCAAGATTTGCGTATTTTCTCCTCTGTCATTTGCAACCAAGAGTTCCTTAGTGAGGACAAAGTGCTTATTTCTGGTTATGATCTGCTTAATGACACCACTTCCTGCTTAATGACACCACTTCTGGCCCTCAGCAGGCCTTGTGAATGCTATTTGGCCCAATGTATGAAACAAATTTGACACCCCTGGCTTAAAACTCAATCCATTTGCAAGGGAACCATAATGTACAGGTTGGCTGATGCAGGGCCCAATCCTATCCAATTTTCCAGCACCGGTGCAGCCACAATGCAGCACCATGGTAAGGGAACAAATGTTTCCATGCTTCAAGGAGACCTTAAGGAGACCTGTGACTGCTGCCCCAGCACAAGATGCAGGGCATGCCCCATAGGCACAGAAGCACTGGCACTGCAAAATTGGATAGGATTGGGCCCACAGTCTTTTATGACAGATATCATGTAAAGGCAAATGGGCCCCAGAATGTGGCTCAATATAGGGGACTTTTCCAAATGCCCACAGTTCTGCTACTAAGGTGTGTAAAAGAGACCCTCCCTCCTCCTCCCCTTCAAAGAGTAGGCCATTAGTTATTGTTTAAAAAGGAGCCAGAATATCTCTTGTGCCCAGAAGGAAGGAACATAATATTTATCTTGCAATTAAAACTAATTATATAATTGATTATTGGTGCTGTGAGATTGTTGCTGGATGCGGAGAGTACGTCTGGCACTGGAGCCAGGCCTGGAGGCAATGCTCAGCCAGTTCACCTGGAATTACAAGAATGGGCTAAGAGTAATTATTATTAATTATTAACAGTATTTATATACCGCTTTTCAACTAAAAGTTCACAAAGCGGTTTACAGAGATAAATCAAATAACTGAATGGCTCCCTGTCCCAAAAGGGCTCACAATCTAAAAGGATGCAAATGAATACCAGCAGACAGCCACTAAAACAGACAGTGCTGGGGTGAGGTGGGCCAGTTACTCTCCCCCTGCTAAAAAAAGGAGCGCCCACTTGAAAAAGTGCCTCTTATCCAATTAGTAATGGGCTAAGAGTAATGGGCTAAGAAGCTCCTTGAATGGGAACCATCAACCCATAGGGGGGTCCTCAAGTACATCCACCTGAGAAGGGAACCAAGGCATCCGTTGATTCCTCCCTGCCTCCCGTTCTGGGAGAAAGGTTGCATGTCATAGAAGAAGCAGGGAGACAGAGCCAGGATTGGACCTGGCAGAGGCTAGAGGGGAACCTAAGGGGAAAAGCTGGCTTGGCCCATATAGCCGATGTTGTGCGCAGCAGCGCATGCAACCCACTCCCCCCAATGCTCAAACCTGTGCATTTGGAAATAAAGGAAAATGACAAAGACACTGTGGGCCTCCTGTGATCCCTGCTCTCAAATGAAGCCTGAACCCAGGTTGGGCTGCAGCCCCTGGAACTCCTGGCCACTTAGAGAAGTGGGACACAAGCCAGTAAGATTCTTAACAGTCCAGCCTTCTGTTGCTAACAGCAGGCAACCTGAGACCTTTGGGGTAGACTATCAGGTCTCATGTTTTGCGCACAGATAGTCCCAGCCTCTGCCCCCAGTGTCTCTTGTTCTTTAGAGAATGGCAAAAGGAAGCAGGCGCTGAGGATCTGGCCTGCTTGGAAGTCTGGTCCCTTGACGTATTGGAGTTAACTCACTTCTGTCAAATTGGGTCTAGTCTGCAAACACAGCAGAACGAGGTGGTGGTATCCTCAGGTATGGTTGGCAACCTTCAGTCTTGAAAGACTATGGTATAAGCCTGCAGCACCCGGTATTCCCAGGCGGTCTCCCATCCAAGTACTAACCAGGCCTGACCCTGCTTAGCTTCCAAGATCATGGTATAAGCCTGCAGCACCCGGTATTCCCAGGCGGTCTCCCATCCAAGTACTGACCAGGCCTGACCCTGCTTAGCTTCCGAGATCATGGTATAAGCCTACAGCACCCGGTATTCCCAGGCGGTCTCCCATCCAAGTACTGACCAGGCCTGACCCTGCTTAGCTTCCGAGATCATGGTATAAGCCTACAGCACCTGGTATTCCCAGGCGGTCTCCCATCCAAGTACTAACCAGGCCTGACCCTGCTTAGCTTCCGAGATCATGGTATAAGCCTACAGCACCCGGTATTCCCAGGCGGTCTCCCATCCAAGTACTAACCAGGCCTGACCCTGCTTAGCTTCCGAGATCAGACGAGATTGGGCATGTGCAGGGTAACATCCTCAGGTATGAACTGGGCTATACTGCTGAAGGTGAGAGATGGCTTCTGGCATTCAAAGAACTCCCTGAAGAGAGAAAAGTGGGACAGCAGGAAGTGGGCTGAAGCAGTCCCTTTCTGCCTGCTGTTATTCAAGCACGGGGGATTTTGATGTAGGAGTGGGCAGCCTTTTGGAACACCCTGGTGTGTACACCCTGCCGCCTACCCAGAAAAGGGAGGGGAGAGCCAGGTGCAGCTCCCGACTTTGACTGAAACTATCCCTGAATATTTTTTCCAATATGATGCAATGCTGGAAACTCCTGGAGGGCCTACTAAATTCTCTGGGATGGTTTTCAGGAGTCACCTGTAGCCTGAGGCTGATTCTTGAAAACTCCAGCCCAAACCAGGTGGCAAGCCTGCTTGGGGCCTGCCATGATAGTTATTTAAGTTTGGGGGGGGGGGGGAAAGATGTGTCATGTGGTTTGACTCATGGAGAACATCATGAGGTCTTCTCATAGGTGCATGCATAGGACCATCAGTGCAGAGGACTGTCTCCAGCAGGCTTCTCAGGGTAGCCATTTCAGATCTTGACCTCTGATTTCCAGCAGATGTAATGAGCCCATTTGCATGATCAGACTAGTGCTTCATGGTATCTGAGTGGGCAGCGCGCCAGGTTGCTAATGTGCTGTGTAGGGTGGCACATACGTACAGGAGCCACAGGTTGACTTGTCAACACAAGTATGGCTTCTCCACCAGTTTTATGACATACTAAAATGATAATCTGACCAGGGCCGGCCCATCCATGAGGCCGATTGAGGCAGTTGCCTCAGGTAGCAGATTGGCACAGGGTGAAAAGGAATAGGGGGAAACAGCAGGAGACTTGCGGTATGTCTCCAATACCCTAGCACGTTCTCCTCTCCCCCACACTACCTCTTTGCCCCCATTCCCCTCTTCTTTTTCAAATCCAGGGAATGGGAGAAGCAGAGGCAGCCAGCACACCACCAAGTAATGGGATCAACATGTGCAGCAGTGGGGTGGGGCCAACATGTGACATGCCACTGCCACTGAGTGCCACATGCACTGAGAGGCCTTGGGCCTGTTAGTCTGCATTTCAGAACCTAACAAAGGTTTTTGTGGGGTTGCCAAATTCAGCACTGGATGGCGTGATTTTAACACAGCAACCCTAAGTATGTGTGCAAGGAAGGATCCTCCACTAAGCTTAATAGGAGATCTAACTGTAAGACTCGCACAAACATGATAATTTCACCCAGTGCAGCTTCTTCCATGACTCAGTACTATAAAGAAAGAAGTTGCACATGCTAGAATTTTCTCTTCTCTGTTAAAGAAAGCACCAGCAGCAGCTATTAAAAGCACAGGAGCTGCCTCCTTGATTGAGCCTGGCCAGGGAGTGCTGAATGTTTCCCCCTTTTAGAGTCTAACAACAGGATTTCCCCCCCTAAACTGTCAATCACTTTAAGCCTCTTTTTATATGTCCCTTAAAAACAACCGTTGGATTCGAATGGCTGGATTTGATAACGGCCTGATGCCAATTGGCAAGCAGGTGGCATCTAACTTCCCTACAAATCAGGTCAATTGGGTTGTCATGGTGAAAGACTGTGATCTCCTAAAGAATGGTATTATCAGATTATGAGTGAAGAGATTCCAATGGGAGAGATGGCAGGATGTGGGGCAGGTGACATGGTCTGGTGGTTTGGATCCACTACATGGCCCTGCTTCTCTCTCTCTCTCTCTCTCTCTCTCTCTCACACACACACACACACACACACACACACACACCCTGCTACCTTCTCCCTTTCTCACTCTGAAATCCTCCAGCAGTTAGCACTGGTGCTAGGAAGAGACAGGCCTATGGTTCAGATGCAAAGGGAGTAGGTGGTGACCTCTAAATGCTTGCTGAAATAAAGATGGATGGCTTCTGTAGGCTGGTGACTGCTTGCCCTCAAACTTCCAATGGACATATTACATGGAATGACGTGGTCAGAGGGCTGCATCTAGAGTCTACACCAGAGGTGCCCAAACCCCGGCCCTGGGGCCACCTGCGGCCCTCGAGGACTCCCAATCTGGCCTGCGGGGAGCTCCCAGTCTCCAATGAGCCTCTGTTCCTCCGGAGACTTGCTGGAGCCCGCACTGGCCCAATGCAACTGCTCTCAGCATGACGGCCAACCTCTTGCGTGAGCTGTGGGTTGAGGGTTCCTTCCACTGCTTGCTGTTTCACAACTGTGATGCAGCAGCGGCAGCAAAGGAAAGGACGGCCTTGCTTTGTGCAAGACCTTGCTTTTATAGGCCTTGAGTTATTGCAAGACCTTCATTCATTCATCAAAGTTCCATCTCTAATATATTAATTTATGTAAATTTATTCAAATTTGAAATGTAAATCAATTCTTTTTTTTTATTCCCAGCCCCCAACACAGTTTCAGAGAGATGATGTGGCCCTCCTGCCAAAAAGTTTGGACACCCCTGGTCTAGACCAATGATTTCAACCAGTGGTACAGGTTCCACCAGTGGTACTTGAGATGTTGGTACCTGCAGGAATTCCAGACACCTGCTGCCCAATAGTGAGACCAGTAATGCAACATGACAAACAGTGATAGGAGGTCTGGCAGGCACAGCTACAAAGTAATAATAATAATAATAATAATAATAATAATAATAATAATAATAATAATAATAATAATAATAATACAGGTATTTATATACCGCCTTTCTAGGTCCTCAGATTTCTCCTTAGACTTTATTCAAGGTGGTTTACATAGCATAGGCAGGCTAATTTAAGTCTCCGCAGGGATTTTTACAATTGAAAGAAGGCTCTATATTTCAAGAGCTACAACAATTCAGATGTTTTGTTCTGATCTGGCCTCCATCCTCCCACGCTCAGAGCAGATGGAATAGCTCGGCTCAGCTTGTCAGCTGCTTCAAGGTCGCACGGTGCCGGTGGCCTCGAACTGGCGACCTTCAGACGTTATCTTCAGGCAAACGGAGGCTCAACCCTCTACACCAGACCTCCTGCCCTTTTGCTTGCTCGAAAAAGCCCTCCTGTCCATCCTGAGCTTCTTACTGGTGTTTGTTGCATTGCATCTGACCTCCCACCATTTATTTCCAGTGGTACTTCCAATAGGTGGACCATGCGAATGGTGTGGTGGACCATGCGACCATGGTATGGCAGGGGACAAATGTTGAGAAATGCTGTCTAGACTGTTCTCCTTCTGACTGCAGGTGTGGGATCATATTCTAGAATGCTTCCCCACAACAATCTACAAAAATCTCCACTGCATGTTGTAGAAGAGTGCACTGGAGGAAAAAGGTTCAATGCAGCGAACCTCCCTGGTTTGCTGGTCTACTGTGCACTGTTGATTTTTTTGTATGGGGGAGGATTCCAAAATGAGCTCCCACTTGCAAGTTCAGGTGGAGCAGCCCAGAATCTGGACACCTCACTCCACCTGGTAATAAATACCAGGGGCTAGAGAGAAATGTGCTTAGCAGAGTTGAATGTCAACAACCAAGGCTTGACAGCACAATCCCATGTATGTCTACTCAGAAGTAAGCCCTATTGTGTTGTTGGGCTTACTCCCAGGAAAGTGTGCATAGGGTTGCAGCCTGAGCATCACAACTAGTTGGGGAAAAAAGAGGCCACACGTGTGTGAATGGACAACCCTTTAAAGTCTGACAAAGGGTGCTAGGATGCCAAGAATAACAGAGTCCCCTTAGGGGACACCAGACTCACTGCTGGGGACTGAGAAAGTGGTTAACAGATCATCAGGACCTACTGGGGATCTTGTGTAAAGCTGGAGAAGATTCTTACAAGTCGGTGGCAGCATGCAAGCCTGTGCTGTATGACTTCACGTACTGAAATGCTGAATAAAATGTCACACTTTACATTTCAGTCTCTGATTAAATTGCTGCCATCAGATATTAGAAACATACAGAAGAGGGATCTGGGAATAGTTATATTGGAAAGGAATTGAGTTGAAATATATCAGGAAAGCAATAAAATGCCTGTAACTGAAGCACAGTATCAAGTGATGTCTCGATGGTACCTGAATCCACAACACCTTGATTGGGCAGGCTGGACAAACACAAATAAGTGCTCTGCAGAAGTCACAGATTTGGTGCACATGTGATGGTACAGTCCAATTCTAAACAATATTAACAATCCCAGGGAGAAGACTGAAATCTGACATGCTAGTGTTATTTAATAAGAAGAAGTTGTTCCGCTTTACTCTGCACTGGTTAGACCTCACCTGGAGTATTATGTGCAATTCTGGGCACCCCACTTCCAAGAAAGCTGCAGCCAAACTGGAGCAGGTTCAGAGGAAAGAACTGTTATTTCTGTCCTTTAATACAGTGGTTCTCACACATTTAGCATAAAGCCACATTTAGACACACTTTTTAGAATGATAATCTGTCAGGACCCACCAGAAGTGATGTCATGGCTGGAAGTGACATTAGCAGGCAGGAAAATTTTTCACAATTCTACCCACACTTACCCAGGAGTAAGTTCCATTAATTATCATTGTTAAAAGAATATACCTAGTAGCTTGTTAAAAGGGCAGGTCTGTAACATTTCCCCAAATGTAGTCACATCCCATGGTAGAATCAAGTCAAATACATTAAAAATAAAATATTGAAATGTCTGGAGACCTACCTGAAATCGGCTCACGACTCACCTAGTGGGTCCGGACCCACAGTTTGAGAAACACTACTTTAATAAATCCCATCTATTTACAGCTGTGTGGATTATTGGAACCACGGAAGGGGGAAACTGGTGGTAAATAGGACTGGCTTCCGGTGAGTTGGTCTTAAGCTACCCTGATGCCCATTGAGTGTACCTGGCATCCTACTGCAAGCTGAGTAGGGACTCTGGCTGGGAAGCCAAAGCTTTGGAGGGCAAAATTGACCTGTTGGTATGGTCTGTGAGTTCAAGTTGAGAGAGCAACTGGCAGTGACCAGAAGCTGATTGAGTAATTAGAGGGTGTTTGGGTTATTGTCCTGCTAATTGCCTGACTTGTGAAAAGCTTCTGCCCACCTGCCTATGACAAGTTCCACTCAGTATAATAGGACTTGCCCCCCTATGGTCTTCAGTCACAAAGTTTACAAATGCCTGGTGCAGGTAGACCACTTAACTGTGGTTAGTGTTAACCATGCTTTGTTACCATAGTTAATATCGCAGATATGCAGCTAAACCTTGTTTTATCTTGCCAAGGGAAATGCTGTTCCTGGAGAATGGGTTTAGGGAGGCACAATCCTGGTGTGATTGTCACCTTGCAAGTGGAGAGCCTGGGAAATCACCTTAACCATGGTTTGCTTGATGCAGACAGAATGATATATCCTGGTTAATGAATTATTTTGCATCATGGTTCATGGCCAATTCTTAACAATGGTTAAGCATCATGTCCTCATAAGGCCGTGGGTAGCTTTGTGGTTGGCCAGATGTGCCATTAGGATGAATTATCTGAATGGGGAATCTGCACAGCAAATAGCAACAGTATTATTAAACTATATTTCCCTACCTCCTTCCATGATGTAGCCATAGGGGAGTTAAATCACTGTCATATAGATTCAGCTTTAGCTCTCTCTTCGTATAACACAGACATCAAACACAGAGCACTTCTGAAGCCCGACTAATTAAAACCCTGCCTTGATGGAATGTCTGCCTCCTGTTTCAAAGGAAGTGCGGATGTCAGAGGCATATTTTCAAAGGTAGCTCGTGTGGAACAGGGCTCTTAAGAGGACCAGGACGAATCCTGCACAGGAATGGTTCCCGGTGAGACGGAAAGAAAACCCAGCAGGAGCAAGCTGCACAGTGATCCTCGATCTGAGGCGAGACAGTTAATTTTCCACAAAAGAAACTGAGTTGTCTTCCTCCTTCTGGGTCAAAGAGGACTGTCCATCAGCCATGGTCAGAAACCACAACCTGAATGTGACTGAGGACTGTGTATTGCAGTTGCCTAGCAACCTCCAAAGAGCATCTCCACTTTTCCCTCAAAACTAGCAAGTCTAGGGTAGTGGTTCCCAACCTTTCCCGAAAAAAAGGGACCACTGAGTGTGTGCAGGGTGGTGGTGGTGGTGAGTTGGCAGTGACTGCACTGGGTTCATGCCACTCCCACTGCACCAACTAAGAAAAAAAGGGGGTTCAGGACTTTCCCGGTGGCGGTGATGGTGAGGAGAACCTGGGTTTTGTGGTGTCTCCAACCAACACAGTAGACTCAAAAGAAAACTGCTTTTTTCAGGTTGGGAACCACTGCTTTTGGGCTCCAGCATGGCTGTGGAACGCAGCCATGCAGGAATAGCAAGATTAAGCCAAGGCAAAGGAGGAAGAGTCTTATGGCCCGGGAGAGGCTGAGTGCAAGCCCAAGAGATATAAGAATATTGAAGAGATCCAGATGTTTGACGGGATAAGGCCAAAAGGGGCCCACCTAGACTGGCAACCCATTTCCCACAGTGGCCCACCAGATGCCACTCTGGAAAGCCCACAGTCAGGAGATAAAGTTGTACCCGTCTTCCACTATGGCAGTTCCCCTGCAACTGGATTCAGAGGCCAAGTTCTGCTGAACTTGGAGGGAGTGCATAGCCACCAAGATCAGCAGCCACAGGTAGACTTGCCCTCTCTAAATGTACCTAATCCTTTCAAAGCCAGATTTTTTCATCACTCAGCATAGCCAGGAAGTCTGTTTCATTGAGATTACTGATGTCATGAACCATTGCTGTCCTAGAAACCCCACCTCTCCTCTTCCATCTCAGATCCTTTGATCCCACCTCTCAAAACTGGTTTTCTCTATGTCCATATAAGCCTGCTTCCAGAAGACAGCATTCCATGCATTGGGCAAAAATTTGCAAATAGAGCAGGATGAAAAATAGAGTTGCATTTCAATTGTTGAATTTCTCCTTCATGCAGTGGAGGCCCATATACAAGCATTAGTTGCTACTGTGGAGTCCTGGGGCTACCTTATTTATTGAAAATATTTCTAGCCTGCCTTTCCCTTTCCCAGTGGATTAGCTGGACTTTTTGCTCCGAACTGGGCCTTGTGCCTAAGGGCCCCCCGCACTAGGGTAAAAACAAAAATTAATATTTTTCACCAAAACATTTCACAGTCACTAAAACAAGTGGTTTTCTAACCACTTCCTTTTCAAAGGTCATCTATGCATTTTTTTTTCTTTCCTTGCAGGTTTTCAGGCACGCAATTTTATATTAAAATGTGCTTGGATCCATTTTGGTCCATTAGCTCAGACGCACTTTTTAAGAGCACATTTGGATTGCATTCCTTTCTACCATATTAAGTCTATGATAAATTTTATTTTCATCTCCAAGATTCTACAGACCTTGGCTGTGAACCTAAAAAATGTTTCCAATTCTGCCCCGCAGCACCTATGGTCAGCTCTGTTCATTGGGGGGCAACTAACAGAAAAAGGGGGGGATCCACAATAATATATTCAAACAACTGGGGGCTATGCCTTCTGGGCGGGCTGGGCAAGGAATTCCACAGACAAATTACACAATCAGATTGACTCGCTGGCCGTAACAATGGCAGGCCCAGGGTCCCTCTGGTCCAGCTTCCTGTCTCTCGCAGAGGCCCCCCAGATGTCTCAGGGAGCCCCCAAGGCAACAAGAGACCAATCCCCTTGGAAAGGCCTCTAGGCCAAGTGCCATCCTGTAGCAAGGAGTTCCACAGACCAACTGGGAAAAGACTGGCCTCTTGCCGGGAGTGGAGGTGGGCAGGACCGCGCAGCATCCCCAGCGCAGCGTCCCTCCGGGGCATCCGCAGCATCCCCGGCGCGGCATCCGCAGCAGCCAATGAGAGCGCGGGGAGGAAAGGGTTCTTGGGGGCCGCGCCTTCTGGGCGGGGCGTGGGCGGGGGGGCCCGGCTGGCTGGCTGCTTGCGGGCACCAGTCGCTGGTTGGCCGGCGGGAGGGCGGGCAGCCGGAGGCAGGATGGAGCGGGCGGCGGAGGGAGGCTGACCCCGGCCGAGGCGCAGGGCGAGCAGCGGAGCCGCAGGCAGGAGGGACCAGCGGGCGGGGGGCGCAGCGAGAGACCAGGGTAGCGCAGCGAGGAGGAGGAGGAGGCGGCGCGGGGGGATCCCCTCCAAGGCATCCGGGGCAGAGGAGGGGGTGGGGGTGTCCAGGCACGGCTGAGTCTCGGGGGACACCCCCCTCCCCAGGCTGAGCTGCAGTCCTGCGCACACTCTCCTGGGAGTAAGCTCCACTGACTCTAATGGGACTTACTTCTGAGTAGACAGGCATAGGGTTGGGCTGTAAGGCTGCAATCCTATCCGCACTTTCCTGAGAGTAAGCTCCGTTCACTCGGCTGGGACATACTTCTGAGTAGACAGGCATAGGGTTGGGCTGTAAGGCTGCAATTCCATCCACACTTCCCCGGGAGTAAGCCCCATTCACTCTGATGGGACTTCTGAGTAGACAGGTGTAGGATTGGGAGGTGGTGACACCTCCCAGGCAGCTTACAAAGAGGGGCGGAGACTAAGTGGGTCCATGTGCAGGGAGAGGTCGAGAGGGGTCTCTGTGGCACCTGGGGCACATTTGCGTTGGCAGGGCAGCTGGGAAGCCCAGTCTCAGCAGGGGCAGGCAAAGATGGGACCCCCAACTGCTGCTTCTGGGCAGTCCTTCCCCCAGGGCAGGAGAAGGAGCAGGGGTGACCCTTAGCTTGGGTCCTCGGAAGGTGAGAGTGGGGAAGAGGTGGATGCCTCAGTGACCTTGCCGCTGTCCCAGCGACAGAGTTCCTTCAGGTGGCAGTGTCCGAGATCCACGGAGCTGTGTGACAAGGGACAGCAGAGCCAGTTCTGTAGTCACACACACCCCAAACATCTACAGTAGCAAAGGCCAAACCACAAACTGGGCAAGAGAGTGGACGCAGTAAAACAACACTGAGAACGTTATCTGGAGGAGAAGGAAAATAGGACAGCCTCTTTGAGGATTAAATAAATAAACCTCCCCAGGAAGTGGCTGGGGGTGAAAAAAATAATCACAGCTCCTGGTGGTGAGAGGCCGAAATAAACACAGCATTGTGGAAAAGCAGCGCTGAGTCCTTGGCTGGCCTCAGATGGCACCAGGGTCATGACGGCTGCAGATCTCGGTGAGCTGCGATGCTGTCTGAGCAGCGGCCAACCTTGCAATTAAAACTCTTGCAGAAGGAGAGGCTGGAAAACTGAACTTGCCGAGCAGGAGTGGCAGACAAGCTGGGGGGTGTGTGTGTGTGTGTGTGTGTGTGCAGACGTCAGGAGATGGAGAAAGAACTGGAAAGGTTCACGCAGTCCTCCGAAGCTCTCCGAGAGAAGAAGCCGCCTGCAGAATGAGTGGCAGCTTCTCCAGTTATGAGACTTGGCTCCTGCTAACTACCAGTGGGTTTCATTTTGCCTTCTGAGCCTGCCGGAATGGTTTCCCTTCCTGGATCTGTTTGTTGACCAAGCTGGCCTCCCTTTTTCCCAGTAAAGAGTCCGGGTTCTGCAGGAACCTATGCAGGCCAGGAAAAAATACATTTTCATGACTTTCTTGGCCACTTGGCTTCTGCTCTTCTTCTTTGGAGGGGACCAGATCAGACGCCTCGCCTTCCTCTCCAGCAAGAGAGCTGGAGTGCTGAAGAGCTGGCCCCGCTGGGCAGACGGGTTTCTCCTGAAGAGCTTTGCCGATCCCGAGGAACTTCAGTGTGAGGATGGAGACTACTCCACGCAGTCTCCCAAAGCCCGGCAAAATTTGAGAAGAAGCATCTACAAGAAAAGTCGGTGCCGCATGGACACCTGCTTTGATTTTTCCAAGTGCAGGGAGCACGGGTTCAAAGTCTTTGTCTACCCCCTGGAAAGGGGGGACCCTGTGTCGGAAAGCTACCTCAAAATCATCACCTCCCTTGAAGAGTCGCGGTACTACACCTCCAATCCGGAGGAAGCCTGTCTCTTTGTCCTGAACATCGATACCCTGGATAGGGACCACCTCTCCATCCAGTACGTCCACAATATCAATGAAAAAATCCAAGGCTTCCCTCTGTGGAATGACGGCCAAAACCATTTGATCTTTAACCTTTATTCGGGCACGTGGCCCAATTACACAGAGGATTTGGGCTTTGACATTGGCCAGGCGATCCTCGCCAAAGCCAGCTTTTATGTGGAGAACTTCCGGCCTGGTTTTGACATCTCCATCCCCTTGTTTTCCAAGGACCATCCCCAGAAAGGTGGGGAGAGAGGGTGGCTGTACAAGACCTCTCTTCCTCCCAAGAAGAAGTACCTCTTGGTCTTTAAAGGGAAGAGATACTTGACGGGCATTGGCTCCGACACGCGGAATGCGCTTCACCATATCCACAACGGCAAGGATATCATTTCCCTGACCACCTGTAAACACGGCAAAGACTGGGAGAAGCACAAGGACAAGCGGTGTGACAAGGACAATCTCGACTATGAAAAGTAAGTGTTTTCAAAGTTCTTTCTCTGGAGCCGGCCCTGCCATGAGTCAAGTTGAGCTGACAGCCTCAGGGGGTAGATTTTGGGTGCCGTTAAGAGTGGCATGGGGTGGGACACAGACGCTTTTGGACACGGAGCATGATCCGCTGGAAACTTCTGCACAAGGCTCATTGATAGTACCGTGAGCTTGGCAAGACTCTGCTTCCCTTTCCATGAGGGTTGTGCAACTGATTGGGCCTCATATTAATTAGTGTGTGTGTGTATGTGTGTGTGAGGTGCAGTTTTGATTTTCCTCCTCCGGCACCAAGCTGCTTGGGCAAGCCCTGCATAGAGCAATCCTTTATATTTTAAATTGCTTAGGCAGAGAGACTTGTGCAGTGAGGGAAAGCGAAGAATCAGCAAAGAAAAATGCAAGTACTGTAGAATTTCCATGATCAAAAGCTAGAATAGCATGAAAGCCCTCATTATCTAGGTTTGCAGCAGGACCCCCTGGGTGTGGCTACATGTCAGCAGCCTAACCCTGTGTGGATATCATTGGGCTGTTTCTCCAAACTTCTGGGACTTGGTCTTGGTCAGTACTCCCAAGTCTTCATCCTGCAACCCTTCCTGCTGCCAGGGCTCGGCTCAGGCATGCGTGTGAAGTGATCTTAAAGAGGAGAGTGCCTCTGATCACATGCAGAGTCCTTTCCTCTCATTGTTGAGCAACCATATCCAATTGCTATGTTGCTGAGGGCATCTTTGCTGGAGTGGGGGCTTCCAAACGCAGCCCTTTGCACATCTTCATTGAAAGGCTTGCAAGCATTGGATGGCTGCAGTATTTTACATGTCCTGCAAAGGACAGGCAAAAATATTGCCATCTGGCCTATCTCAGTGGCCAAGATGGCTCAGCAAAGCTTAGACTAGACATACAACACGGGCTTCTTTCTTTCTCAGAAGAGTTCAGTGTGGCTGAAAAGCTTGGTCTAAGCCAGGGGTCTCCAAACCCCGGCCAGGGGGCCAGATGTGGCCCACGGCAAGGCTCTATCCGGCCCACGGCAAACCTCTTGTCCCCTGAAAGCCTCTGGCCCGCTCAACTGAACACGACCAGAACTGTGCTCTGATTGTGTCTGGAGGGTGTTCTGAGGGCCAGAGAGGTTGAATGAATGAGCCAATTCATTCGTTTATTCACTCATCTAAGTTCTATCTCTATTTAAATTTTATATTTAAATCCGGCCCTCAACACCACGCCAGATATCTGATGCGGCCCTCTGGCCAAAAAGTTTGGAGACCCCTGGTCTAAGCAGTTATAGCGCTAATTGGCCTTAATAAAAGGATTGCTGTACTTGCTCAGTACATTTTGCTTAACCCTGGAGGCCGCACTTGGGCTAATCTTAAGCTAATCTGCATATATTGGCTTTTACACAAATTAGAATGATTTGCAAATGATTTTTGGAAAGGAGCAGAGTGCCTAGCTCTTTATCGTCCACAAAAGACTGATCTCCCTTCTGGAATTAGTGGTCCCCTTGGGTCAGTACTCCCAACATCTTTCATCAAGGTCTGAAATGCGTTCAGTGTATTTTTGCTTCTTGCCACTGGATTTCCGAGAGTTGAGCTTTTCAGGCGCTAAAAAATTTTTTTTTCCCCCAAGTGTGAGAACCAGAGCCATGCTTTTAACTTAAAGGCATTTAAATTTTCAGCTCCCTTTTTCAGGGTTCTGACAAGTGTCCCAGGGCAAGAACAAATGCCGTGGTCTGCAATGCTGGTTCAATGTGTGTTTACTCAGCCCCACAGTGCTCAGTGGCATCTGCTTTCCGAGAAGGTGTGTCCAGGGCTGCCGCGTTTACTCAGCCCCACAGTGCTCAGTGGCATCTGCTTTCCGAGAAGGTGTGTCCAGGGCCGCCGCCGCCGTACTGATTCAGGGAGAAAGAACTAAGCACACGAATCAGGTTTCGTGAATGGCCGGGGTTGTGCTCTGTCACGCTGAACACTCATTGAATGCTCAGTCCCACTGGAGTCAGTGGGAGTGACTTCTGAGGAAACCTGTAATGCAGGGGTGCTCGCACTTTTTTGCCTCGAGAGCTACTTTGAAACCCAGCAAGGCCCGGAGATCTACCAGTTTTTTTTTACAAT
The DNA here is from genome assembly GCF_035046505.1 of Tiliqua scincoides. Lineage (NCBI taxonomy): Eukaryota > Metazoa > Chordata > Lepidosauria > Squamata > Scincidae > Tiliqua > Tiliqua scincoides. Next base: position 4,734,327 of record NC_089830.1, on the reverse strand, counting down.
GTTCGCGCCATCATAACATATAACATTTATGTGTACAATGTATGTTGGTGTACCTTGAGCCCCACTGAGTATAACAGGACTTACTCCTGAGTAGACATGCTTAGGATTAGGCTGTGAGGCTGCAATCCTAGCCACACTTACCTGGGAGTAAGCCCCATTGAGTACAATGGGCCTTACTCCCGGCGTTTCCTCCCAGAGGCACCTGAAGGGGGGGGTCGGCACTCCACGATCTACTCGTTTTGCCTCGTGATCTACCGGTAGGTCGCGATCCACCTATTGAGCACCCCTGCGTAATGTGTTTCTTCAAAGCTGATTGATCAGGGAGGCTCTTGGTCCAGCCAGATCCACTGTGTCTGACTATTTGAAGAAAGGCCTCCTCTGTTTCTGGTGCTGCCAGTTTTGAAGAAGGTGTCTCTCCTCCCACCCACCCCCCGCATTTGCTCTAATGGAGAGTAAGCAAGAAGGAACCCAATGGAGCAAACAGGTTGACTGTAGGCCACCTGGCATGTAGGCAACAGGCAGGCAGTGAAAAGCTACATGTTGCCCATGTAGGCAACAGGCAGGTGCAGGGTGCGGGGGACCTCCTCCAGCAGCTTACTGCCTCCCCCATCCACCCTCTTGAAGCAGCCACTTTACCCCATCTAATTATTATTTATTATTATTATTTATTAACAGTATTTATATACCGCTTTTCAACTAAAAGTTCACAAAGCGGTTTACAGAGAAAAATCAAATAACTAAATAACTAAATGGGTGGGTTGGTCCTGCACTGGATTCACTGCTCAAAGTAGTTGCTTCAATGTGCCTCATGGCGTCACTAGGGGATGCGGAGGGTGCAGACCTTATCAGGTGACACCCTGGGGGGGGTGGCACCACTAGTGGTCACAACTGTGAAAACTGGGTATTTACAAATAATACCATCATGTTATATGTCCTTGGGAAGGTAATTTCATGTACTGAAACAAGCCATGTTGAATTATCTGTATGCTATCAAATGTCACGGCCAATTAACCAGAGAAGGAAAGCACAACTGCCTTATTTAACAAAAATTGATTTCTTTAACTCAGAACTGATCAATGAGACTGATTGTTCCGAGAGCCAGTGAGGTGCTATTATGACACAGCAGGGAACCTATCAGTCTGAGTCAGCTCTCATTTCCATGGATCAGAGCTAATACTAGAACTCTTACTCATTTGTGTGAATGTCATCAAGTTGACCGCTGGTTTTGTGGTGCTTACTGATGTGTTGTTCTTTATTAAAATAAAGTGAATGGGGTTTGCACCAACGCTAGTGATGTCACTGCATTTCGGCTGTGCGGCTGATATTGCAATTTATTCTGTATGGTCTGGTACCATCATGAGGATGACACAGTGAGCTCTTGCACCGGGTGACACAAACCCAAGACTCCTCTGGTGACCTGTGGCAAGGGGGTTCCCTGTCTTAAAGGGGCTGTTAGTAGAGCAAGAAATGCAAGGGAGACTCCAGCAAAAAGGCACAGGGAGAGATGCGACCCCCACGGCGAAATTGAACAGTGCCATCTCCTGAATGATGCTATTAAGAATGGTTGGCGACCTTCAGTCTCGAAAGACTATGGCGTAAGCCTATAGCACCCGGTATTCCCAGGCGGTCTCCCATCCGAGTACTAACCAGGCCTGACCCTGCTTAGCTTCCGAGATCATGGTAGAAGCCTACAGCACCCGGCATTCCCAGGCGGTCTCCCATCCAAGTACTAACCAGGCCTGACCCTGCTTAGCTTCCGAGATCATGGTATAAGCCTACAGCACCCGGCATTCCCAGGCGGTCTCCCATCCAAGTACTAACCAGGCCTGACCCTGCTTAGCTTCCCAGATCATGGTATAAGCCTACAGCACCCGGCATTCCCAGGCGGTCTCCCATCCAAGTACTAACCAGGCCTGACCCTGCTTAGCTTCCCAGATCATGGTATAAGCCTACAGCACCCGGTATTCCCAGGCGGTCTCCCATCCAAGTACTAACCAGGCCTGATCCTGCTTAGCTTCTAAGATCAGTCAAGATCAGACATGTGCAGGGTAATATTACTGCGAGCATCTTCAGGGCAGGGGGACCACGTGGTCTCCTTAGTTTCTTCCTTGCATTCTGCAAACCGTGTGTTTTATCATGTTCTTGATATTTTTGTTACTGTTGGAAAGTGATATATAACTATGCATGATAATACAGTAAGTTTAATGCATTTTATTAGCAAGGCTCAAGTGGCTTTTTGCTCAGCTGGTGTGCAAAGGATGCGGAGCAGGGATATAAACTATCACAGTCTAAGTTCTGCTACATGAGCTCATGCACCCAAAAGACCCAGTCCCTGGACAGCCATGTAGATAAAATGAGTTCTAGACATGTTGTTTACTGAGATATATAGTCTTCCTCCCCCCACCTCTCCTGAAGGCTTGGGGTGGATAGAGGGGGGAAAAAAGTCATTTCTCTGCAGGATATACAAGAGGAGTTTGTTATTGAACCTAAAAAATCTTGAAATTTGCAACTGGTGTTGCTATAGGACCTTTTAACAAATGGGGAATATTTTCTGTGATCATGACTACATAGCCAAATAGATGACTGAGGGCCCAATCCTATCCAATTTTCCAGCACCAGTGTAGCCACAATGCAACTCCAAGGTAAGGGAGCACATGTTCCCATACCTTAAGGAGGCCTCTGTGACTACTGCCTCACCACAAGATGCAGTGCATTACCCATTGGCACAGCTGCAAATTGGATAGAATTTGTCCCTGAGACTGCAATCCTATCCACACTTACCTGGGAGTAAGCCTAGTGAGACTTACATCTGAGTAGTCATGCATAGGATTGGGCTGTGAATTGATGGAAGTGTTCAGATATTTAGGGATTCCCCAGCATATAGGCCAGACAATTGAGCAAAACTGGCACCCATTATTCTTGGATGTGGTTTGTTTTCACCTAGTTTCCAGCCACAGTGAATCATCCCTCTGTGGTCATTGTCTGAGAGTAATTATTTGATTGGACTCAACCTGGATAAAGTTAGCTCTTTGGGCCAGCACACACATGCCAGGAGGTTTGATGATGTAATGCAACATAGTGTAGCCAAATGTGTGAACCGCTCTGTGTTCACAAGGCACATTTGTGTTTGAGATGATGCGCAAAGATGAGGCCATTTGTTCTGCGATGGTTCGTTCACAGTCACACAGGACCCAGTGAAATCTGATTAATCTGCCTGGGTCTCTGCGGAATTGCTCTGTAATTTAAAGGTCACTTTCTCTTAAGCATCTGTGTGTGCGTACATATAAATAAAAAGCCCTATGCCATCTTCTTATCTGCTTGGAATCACAGCATGCAAATTAGTAAGGCACATTTGTATATTCCTGGTGTGGTTTTTGGTCCTTTTTTATGTTCGTGTTTAGTGTTGTATGAAACTGGGTGGCTAAAACAGAATAACTGGATATGTAATACATTCAGAGGCTGAAATCCAGCTTTGCTAGACTATCAGGAGGAAAATACAAATTGGGAAACGGCTTAAAAGAAAAATGGTTTGGGGGAAAGGTAAAAACGGCAGCCTGGTTTGGTAGGAGGGCGAGTTTCTGAGGATGGCAGACAGAGGCTGCATCTTAATGGCATTATAATCATGGTTATTGAGAGGCAAGTCGCAGTCAAATTCTCAGCCTCTGCACAGACATTAGAGTGTGTGGCCTACATTAGCAATGACGTTGAAGGCAGCTGAGTGTGTGATTGCCAGGTGCTTCGGCTACCCCTGTTGACCACAGACAGTTCCTATTTTCTGGAACTTGACACCAGCAAATCAGACTGCAGTCCCTGTTTTGTCTTTCAGGGAGATGTTGAAGATTCTTTTGAAAATGCTGCTCGTTTGTTTGCACCTGAACAAACACAGGGGCAGCACACTCACGCCACACCCGTGCCACTGGCACTTGTGAGCAACCCAGGTTTCAGCTCTCCGCCCCTGGTGTTAAATATCTGGGTGAACAGAAGCTGCTTCCAATCAGATAAAGGGCTGGTTGGGATGATAAGTCTAATTGTTCTCGCTAAGTTGCTAAGGAGGAACATGGGCGCATGTTTCCTTCTCACTGTGGTATAATGGTATACTGTACAGCCGAAGCAGAGCCACACAGCAGGTGGAGTGACTAGACTGCCTCTCACACGCAGTTATAAACTACCATAGTGGATTTGAGGGACGGACTGTCTGAACCTCCCCTTCTCACACACAGTGGGGTAGCTAGAGGGGGTGTAAAGCACTAAGAGCATAAGAACAGCCCCACTGGATCAGGCCATAGGCCCATCTAGTCCAGCTTCCTGTATCTCACAGCGGCCCACCAAATGCCCCAGGGAGCGCACCAGATAACAAGAGACCTGCAAGGCCTCCTGGGAATTGTAGTTTAAGAACATAAGAACAGCCCCACTGGATCAGGCCACAGGCCCATCTAGTCCAGCTTCCTGTATCTCACAGCGGCCCACCAAATGCCCCAGGGAGCGCACCAGATAACAAGAGACCTGCAAGGCTTCCTGGGAATTGTAGTTTAAGAACATAAGAACAGCCCCACTGGATCAGGCCATAGGCCCATCTAGTCCAGCTTCCTGTATCTCACAGCGGCCCACCAAATGCCCCAGGGAGCGCACCAGATAACAAGGGACCTGCAAGGCCTCCTGGGAATTGTAGTTTAAGAACATAAGAACAGCCCCACTGGATCAGGCCACAGGCCCATCTAGTCCAGCTTCCTGTATCTCACAGCGGCCCACCAAATGCCCCAGGGAGCACACCAGATAACAAGAGACCTGCAATGCTTCCTGGGAATTGTAGTTAAGAACATGAGAACAGCCCCACTGGATCAGGCCACAGGCCCGTCTAGTCCAGCTTCCTGTATCCCACAGCGGCCCACCAAATGCCCCAGGGAGCACACCAGATAACAAGAGACCTGCAAGGCTTCCTGGGAATTGTAGTTAAGAGCATAAGAACAGCCCCACTGGCTCAGGCCATAGGCCCGTCTAGTCCAGCTTCCTGTATCTCACAGCAGCCCACCAAATGCCCCAGGGAGCACACCAGATAACAAGAGACCTCATCCTGGTGCCCTCCCTTGCATCTGGCCTTCTGACATAGCCCATTTCTAAAATCAGGAGGTTGCGCATACACATCATGGCTTGTACCCCGTAATGGATTTTTCCTCCAGAAATTTGTCCAATCCCCTTTTAAAGGCGTCCAGGCTAGACGCCATCACCACATCCTGTGGCAAGGAGTTCCACAGACCAACCACACGCTGAGTAAAGAAATATTTTCTTTTGTCTGTCCTAACCCGCCCAACACTCAATTTTAGTGGATGTCCCCTGGTTCTGGTGTTATGTGAGAGTGTAAAGAGCAACTCTCTATCCACTCTGTCCATCCCCTGCATAATTTTGTATGTCTCAATCATGTCCCCCCTGAGGCGTCTCTTTTCTAGGCTGAAGAGGCCCAAATGCCAAAGAGGATCCTCTGCCTGAGACCCCAAATTGTCATTGGGTAACCCTGGAGAGACATTTTTGCTGTGTAAAATTTGCTATACTGCCTTTTCCTATGGGTGAGACCCAACACTCACCTGCCTTCTCCCAGGTGGGTTTCCCGCATCCTACTCTGATGGCCTCTCTATTGTGTGGGGGAATTTGGGTCACCAAGGAAGGCCCCCTGGGATGGGTGTCACTCCAGTCACACGCATTGCTTAGTGTTAGGTTGCCCTGGGAGGTTAAATGAGAGGCGAAGGAGGGATCATGTGCATTGGTTGAGCCAGGGAGACAACTATGTCACTGCAGGGCTGGGAAGGGTCTCCAGAGGGTTCAATAAATTTTACAGTCTTTCAGGTTCCACAAGGCTCTTTTCTTTTTTGTATCGACTGCAAGGGACTAATAGGGCTGCCCTTCTGGAATGTACCACATGGGAGTGTTCCCCAAAGGCTTTCTGTGTGTCCCTGCTGTGTTGTACCTTCGGGCAGAGACTGGGAAAGATGCCGGGAATCTGAATTATTTGCTCTTGGGACGCCTTTCCAGTCCCACCTTCTTACTGTTGCAGGTTACAGGCAAGGATGAAAATGGACACCAGGAGGTTTCAAGGAAAACAAGCTTTATTTCTTTCAGCCAGCTGCTGGTCACAGAGGAATCATTTCCAAAGTCTGTGACCCCGATTCTTTCGGGGTTTTGAGTTGATATACAAACAAACTTTCATTGTAAAGCATTGGCTGGACTTCTGATTGGCACAATGCAAATTGCAGAGCCTTGGATACATTCTGGTCCAACAAGAAGCTGACGGAACATACCAAGATCCAGGTCTACAGAGCTTGCATCCTGAGTACACTTCTGTACTACAGCAAGTCATGGACTCTTCGCTCACAACCGGAGAGGAAACTGAACCCTTTCCACATGCGCTGCCTCCGATGCATCACCTGGCAGGACAAAGTTCCAAACAACACACTCCAGGAACGTGCTGGAATCCCTAGCATGTATACACTGCTGAAACAGAGACGCCTGTGTTGGCTCGGTCATGTCGTGAGAATGGATGATGGCCGGATCCCAAAGGATCTCCTCTATGGAGAACTCATGCAAGGAAAGTGCCCTACAGGTAGACCACAGCTGCGATACAAGGACATCTGCAGGGATCTGAAGGCCTTAGGAGTGGACCTCCACAAGTGGGAAACCCTGGCCTCTGAGCGGCCCTCTTGGAGGCAGGCTGTGCAGCATGGCCTTTCCCAGTTTGAAGAGACACTTGGCCAACAGTCTGAGGCTATGAGGCAAAGAAGGAAGGCCCATAGCCAGGGAGACAGACCAGGGACAGACTGCACTTGCTCCCAGTGTGGAAGGGTTTGTCACTCCCGAATTGGCCTTTTCAGCCACACTAGACGCTGTTCCAGAACCACCTTTCAGAGCGCGATACCAGAGTCTTTCGAGACTGAAGGTTGCAAAAAAAAAAAAAAAAAAGGATACATTCTTGATTGGCAAACAGCATAATCGGGACGTTTTGTCCCTGCCTACACAGCCCACTACTCAAATTCCGCGCTGCATGCTCTTACTAAATATGGCACTTTAGAAACATCTAAAATCTTTCTTACTGTAAAAAATCCCCTTCTTCTCTTCCCTGTAATGGCTAATAGCACGCTGGAAAAAGTCTCTTTTCTCCTCTTACCACTTGTCTGTTGCGGTTAGCTAGCTGTTTCCTGTTTTTTCAGGTACCAGCTGCAACACGACTTCTGTTTTAACACAGACACGAAAGGGTATTCAAGGGGCATCTTTTAAAATATCTTTTTGACCCAAGCAGGTCAAGCACAGAGCCTAACTTTGGCCAAAGCACCCTGCTTATGCTCACAGCTAGGCCCAAATGGGGGGCCTGAATGGGTCCATACGCTCTAAATTCTGGGGGCTTTCCTCACACTACGAGCATCCCTAGTGCTCTGGCCTTCCCCTTCGTCACTGCAGTTGGTGAATTGCAAAGCGAGCTTTACTTCCTCCCATGAACTTTGAAATCAGCCAGATGAGATAATGTGTCTGTTGGAACAGCTGAGAGAAGCCGATTCAATTTGTGCTTAGGCCGAGTGAGTGAGTGAGTGAGTGAGTGAGTGAGAGATCCCATTTGCTTGTCATTTCTAGTGTCTGGATGTAACGTCACACAGCATCACATCACAACTGAGCTGCTGCAGCAGGCTGAAGTTGGTCACTCCAAAGGCAAGGGCCCTGGTGGAATCTGCTGCCCTGGGAGTATGGCCTTGCATGGGCCATTAAGGCGAGAGGGCTGTGACTAGAGGCATCGCAATGGATGGAAAAGTCGTCCTTCTCGATGTTTGTGAGTGAGCCCAGGTGCACACCTTGCATGTGTTTTGAGTTGCCAGCTGAACCTGGAATACAAGCAAGCCTGGTCTGCAGAAATTAGCTGCTGATGGTTTTTCACAGCATGGAGATAAACACCATGACTGTCTGTGCATCGCATCACATCTAACAGTATCAACAGTATTTATTAACAGTAGATGCAGAGGGAACTTTTGCTTTTAGTTATTAATCTTATTGTCGGTGCCCAAGGTGGCATTTATTTAGGTTACATGAAAGGGGCAATCTCTGTAACCGAGTAAAAAGAGGAAGCAGGTTAGCAAGCCAGTTGCATGTTAAATGAGAACTCAGCGTTCCTGGAATTCTGGCAGTGATCTATGTCTATGTCATCATTGCTGTGTGTCCGAAAAAGGCACAGGGCTCTGGTGTAGCAACTGAGGAGGAATTATTGGAGTAGCAGAGAATGGCGCTAGAGCATTTCTAGTGCTGTATCCTACCCCTGTCCTCTACACTTCTTCCTCCGATCTATTCTCTTTTGCCTTTTTGAATGGGGGTGGGGGGTGGGTGGGAGGTTTGGTGGTAGAAGAGAGTGGGTAGACAGAGGGGGGCACCCCTGCCAATCTGCCAGCCGAGACTATTGCCTGGGCTGGCCTTACATGACGAAGTTAAAAGTATACCAGATAAGCACAGTGACAATAGTCCCAATATCAGGCATTTTTGGGTGAACTTGTTATCACTGGCTCTTAAGTCAGAAATTTGATTAAGCTGGGCTTAGATTAGGCTTGATTTTTATGCTGATCTGTCTTTGTGGTTAATTTTTTTTTTTTAATTGATGAGTGCTTCTGTTTTCTTTCTGTTCATCTCAATAAGCCGCCTTGGGAAAGTGATATTTTTAAATACGTGATATAAATGCCTAGCTTGCCTCAGCCTTGCCTCAACCTATAAATGCCTCAACCTTGCTAATTGAGCAAGGAGGCATCTTTCAGAACGTTGCTCCTCTTTTATCTAGCAGGGAAGGACGAACTTTCCCTCCTCACCCCAGTGTAGCATTTTTCCTTGTGGCCGTTTGCTGGTGTTTTCCCTGGGTCTTTTTAGATTGTGAGCCCTTGTGGGACAAGGAACCATTGATTTATTTTCCTGTGTCAACTGCTTTGTGAATTTGTTTGCTGAAAAGCAGCACAGTAGGTAAATAGTAATAAGTTAATTGTAATCAATAATAAAACAAATAAAGAAGACTGCAAACTGCTCTCCCCACGCCCTTGCCCTGCTCAAATCCATTTCTGGACCTCCTGGCCAGATCAGCTGTGGGAACACCCCATTCTCTCCTTTGCCCTCTGGCAGGCTCCTTATATTCCTCCAGGGTGGCTGCTAACACTTTGCCCTGGAACTATTTTGGGCTCCTTCATACTCCCAGGAATTAATTAAAAGCAAATCTAAAATGAAGGGTTTTTATTTCTTCCAGGCGATGGGGCACCCGGAGGAATGCAGCAATGCTTCTCATGCATTATGAGGCGGGCCGTCGCCTGGCACTCAGCCATTCTTTCTTGGACAATTGCACATCACTTGCGCAAGTGTCTCAGACAGGGCGTCCTCCTTGCCAGGTTTCACATCCTAGTTTGAGGCTCAGACACTCTTGCCCCCCCTTTTTTTCCTCATTCCTCTCTGAGAATATTTTTCAGTGGAGTTTGTGTAGTGTGAGTGAGTAAGTCAGTGAGGTTGCAATCAGTGGCATAGCTAGAGGGGGTACAAAGCACTAAGTTCTGCAGGGAGCCTAACCATTGCAGGGTGCAAGCGGTCCCTCCCCCTCCCCTTTGGAGCCATTCTGGGTGCAGGGAGCAAAAGGAGGCAATTCGGAGGCAAATGCAACCCTATTTTTCTTCTTTGCCCTCACTGTCCTTGGCCTCACTTATCCTCACTGCTTGCAGTTTAAACCTGTTGGCTGAAGCGGGGAAATGGGGGTGGAATCAGCCCAGGATTCTTAGCTAGTTATTGCGGCAATGAAGACAGGAGGGAGGGGGCAGGAGATCTGAGCCCAAGACCCCTGAGCCAGAGTCCCTTGAGGGACCAGCCTTGGCCGAAACCTGTTGTGTCCGTCCCCCTGAATCCATACCTTGGCACCAGCAATGGGTCAGGAGGAGTGCACTGAAGGGCCAAGCCCTCCATGATCCTTCAACCCTGCAGGCAGAGAGGTAGCTCCTAGGAAGGGAAGTATGTCTGGGCTTGGTGTATTGGAGACTTCATTCCTTCTCTGGCCTGCGTTGGAGCAAGTTGCTCCCTTGGAGCTCTCCACTGTTTTGCAGCCTTGCCGTGCCAACACCTGCTCAGGGGGCAGATCAGGACAAATGGGAGCACCCCCCCCCCCCGCTGCAGAAGAAGGGCGGGCCCAAGTCCAACCTGTGCCTGAGGCAGCACCTCACCTGGCAGTGTGCAGTTGCCACACCAACTCCTCCTCCTCCTCCTCTGTGGGTTTGAGAAGGACAAGGGGAAATGGGGTGAGAGAGGAAGTGCGCAGGAGAAGCTACTCAAACCCACCACTTTCCTCTCTTCCACACTTCCTTTTTCGTTCCAAGACGGGAGTTAAGATAGTGCAGCTGCCACAAAACAATTGGGGAAGAGACTATTGGGAGGGGGATCTTCTGGAATTACTGGGTGAGGGCAGAGTCGCTGCTGGAGACTCCCTGGCGAGTCTCGTTGCAGCTAATTGCGCCTCGCTGGAGGATGCAGTCGTGGGTATCGTTTCCGTGGCAGCTGGTCTCTTGGAAAAAGAGAAACCGACCAGATTTGCCTATCTTCTGTCCAGCCACCTGCAGAAAACAGAATAGTGGTGATCTAAGAGCCACCATATGTCTTTTAATGAAAGCTTCACTTCCAGTAGATTTGTCTCAGGGTAAACGCAGGGCACTCGGCGAGAAGGAGGAAGGCGGGATCAGATGGAGAGCCGCTAATCTCCAGGCAGTGGGAAAGCGAGTGCTGATTAAAGAGACTGACCTGATGGCCCAGGATGAGATTTTGGAATGTGGGTTTCTTGATGCCCAATCTGTGTCTTAATATATCTGAGCTTCCAGGAGTTGGGGGTGGGGGAATGTAATCTTTTGGGCTGTGTGGAGTCTCTCTCTGTATTACATTTGGAGGATAGCATAAGCTGTGGATCAGTGGTGTCATGGGGGGGGGAGGATGAACCGCACCTGGTGATACCCTCGGGTGCATGTGTGATAACACTATTAGGCGAAATTGTGAAATTCTTGGTAGTTTCAAAGTTATAGCCAAATAACCAGAAAAGGAAAACACAACCGCCTTATGTAACAAAAAGTGGATTTTTTTTTAAAACGCACCAATGAGAGTGATGGTTCCAAGAGCTAACGTGGTGTTGTTATGACACAACCGGGAACCAGTAAGGTGTTAGTATGACTCAGCTCTCATTTCCATGGATCAGAGCTAATACTAGAACTTTTATTCAGTTGTGTGAGTGTCATCAAGTTGGCCATTGGTTTTTTGTTGGTTACTGAACAGTTGGGTGACCTTTACTGTTACATAGTTTAAAAAAAAATAAAGTTAAGGGGGGGGGTGACACCAGCCCTAGTGATGCCACTGCATTTAGACTGTGTGTATGATCTTGTAATTGATTCTGCATGGTTTGGTATGGGAGGAGGTCCATCTTGGGGGTGATGCAATGAGCTCTTGGGCCAGGTGAGGCGAACCCTAGTGACACCTCTGCTGTAAATACCCAGGTAACTCCTGCATCAGATACTAAAGCGGAGTAAGAACGTCAAGGGCTTGGAAAAGCTCTTCTCACCCATTATCTCAGTAGCCCTTTCAACTTCCTAGCAAGCTAGGGCAGTATAAGGAAAAGATCCCAGGGGCCAGTTGTGCAGAAAAAAGCTGCTTCTTTTATGTTCAACTTGTTCTGGGTTCGTAGTAAACATGTATTCTCAGTCATTCCCTCTCCCCAGGGAACCCTTGGGGTGGTTGTTTTGTGCCGGGTGTCAGGGTGCCCTGATGGAGAATTCTCAGATCCTATGCCAAGGAACGTTCCCAGACTTCTTTGGGAACAGGCAGGGGCTGGTGCCGTAGCGATGGGGGGGGATTTTGCATGCCGCCTCAGCTGCTAGGAAGTCTGAGGCTGCTTCATGTGCCAGGTGGCGTACGGCACATGAAGTAGAGCTTTCAGCCAGGCATGATGTTGCTGGTGGATGCCGAGGTGCTTAACTGTGGTGTGAAAATAACCGTGTCACAAATATTGCTCAAGTGTCTGTTTTCTTCACTGAAATGTTGGAGAACATGCATGTGATTCCGTGGTAGGAAGCCTTGTGGATACCTGAGTCTCAAATAAGTTCAATCCCCAGCATAGGGTCGATGCTAAGTCCTCGCTTAATTTGCACAGTTTGCACCCTCTTGTGAAAAGGTGAAATACAGCATGTAGTGGGAAGAGATTTTTCTACGCAGCTCTTTCGGCTTTTTTCTCATGTGCTTTTAATGACTCTTTGAATTCTTCCTGTTCGTTCAGGATTTTTTAGAGGGCTGAGTGAATACTGTCTTGCTGAAAGGCCACCAAGAGCTTGCGGCTAAGGCTAGATCTGTGTGTGCTGTGAAACGAAGTGGTAGAGTCCTGAGTGAGCTGTACCACTTTAGAATGTGGGAGGTGGAAGGTCTGTTTTTCATGTTCTCTTACACTGGAAAATCTTTCAAGTCGATAATTACCACATCTAGAGGAAGATTGTAGCCCAACCTTCGCTTGCCTTTTTTCTTTTTTCTTTATCCCAAAATGTGATGCATGTCCCCCTACTGCAGTCTGAAGAGGAGCAGTCTGTTCTCCTATCTTACCTCTTTTGACTGCTGGAGTGTAGATCCAGACTGCTGCTTGTCTACCTGGGTCTGAATTAAAGGGTTGGGGTGGTGATGGTGCGAAGCTTATACTGAGGGATGTCCAGCAGTGGCATTCCTGGCCACTGTGCTACTCAGGGGCACACCTCCAGGGATGCCACCCCCACCTGGAAGCACACCCCCAAGCCTGGTGCCTGGGGTAATTGGCCCCCTTGGCCCCCCTCAGGTATGCCACTGATGTCCAGCATCCCCTTCTAAACAATTTCCTGGATACTTTGGGGGAAATCTATGGTAGTTAAACTAGTATAAAACAAACCAAGTTTGTAGCTTAGATACATTCAGTGCAAAAAGAAAATCCAGGTAGTTAAATTTTTTGTGATACTTTGAAGACTAGCAAATTATAGGAAAGAAATGGTCTTCTTCCTTCTACCTAGGGACACATGCGCAGTGTGGACACACACAAGCAGAGCTGTCTGAGTAGCAGTGAAAGAGCCTTTAAGCTGCAAGAACTCATTCAAACTCGATTAACCCTGCATGACTTTAGAATGCCCAGGGATGCTTATCCCGCCTGGTTTTCATTGGACAGAGACTTTGCAAGGCACTGTGTCTCTGATTTGGGAAAGTCTACATGGCAACCCTGGTGAAACAGAGATAAGGAGAAGGCCAGGCTGCTATACAACCTGTGCTCTCAGTCCTAAATGGAGGGCCATGACGGCCTCAGGAGCTGTTGCTCAAGCCTCTACTTCCTGTACAGAGAGCCCGATCGAACAAGGGTGGCAAATCTTTCAATTTAATTCCCAGGATTGCACAGAATAAAGATAGTGGAGGAACCATAACCCCACAATTAGAGTCTCTAGTAAGACTCCCCCACGGCCTTGAAGCTCACGTCCTTGGGAAGGGGGAATAACTGTTCAACCGGGTGCAACTGGAGGTGAACCAGCCTGTGATTTAAGAGCATCAAACAGCTCCAGCCCAAGTCGTCCTAATGCTTGAGGTGGCCAAAATGTTGCCAGGGCAGTACATCAGCCACCAATCCTTCCATCCCCCTGGATTTGAAAAAGGAGAGGGGAATGGGCTGTAAGAGGGAATGTGGAAGACCCCCAGTCTCCTCTGCTCCACACTTCCTCTTCCGCTCCATTGTCTTCTTTCTTTTCCAGCCCAGGGAGTGGAACTGTACCAATGGAGGTGAGTGAGTGGCTGGTGGTTGGTGCCCTCTAGAACTCTGCTGCCTGAGGCAACTGCCTCAGTCAGCCTCATGTATGGACCCGCCCTGGCAGGAAAAAGATACAGTTCTCTCCCTCTCTCATGTAGGAATTGAATTGTCTTCAGTATTGTGCCTCCTGCTGTCTGAATGTATATCTCATCCCCTGACATAATCAGTTTGTAGTGCTGATGGGGATCCATCCATCACACACAACAGAAGAATTTGCTGGGTCAGAGAATCCCACTGGAGTTAGCAAAACGCCTGTTGTCCCTGTGCTGTTGTGACAAAATAATAAATAACGCCATTTCCTCCACACTGAGTGTTCTCTTCAGCAATCCGCAGTTTCCTTGGGGTGGCTTCTTTTTCGAGGTGTGTGCTCTTTTGCATGGTTCTTGGCATTTAAACTAGGGAAGAGGAGCTGGGCAGTGATGCCCCTAGAGAATTTGATGCCTTTATATGTCAATGGAGGAGGGCAGATGACTGATTTGAGGGTGCGGAAATAGCATGTGCTGAATAGGTAGGGGAGCACTCAAACCTATGGCCACACACGGGGCCGTGGCATAGCTAGAAGGGATGCAAAGTGATAAGACTTGTAGGTGCCTGAACACGCTGTTATGCAGGATCGAAAGAGACCACTGACACCAAACTAAGTTTAAGGCTTTTATTAGGAGGAATGGAACCTGAACCAAACCAAACCAAACCAAACGACCTTGTTCCAAATTCCCCCAATTCAGTGAGGACCTCAGGCAGGCACTAGGCAGGCAGGAGGCAGCAGGACTTGAGGCAGGCCAAGAGCTGGAGGCTTGATGGAAGTTCCCCTCTGGTTCTCAGCTCCAGCAAGGGGCACTCTCTCCCAGGGTGTCATATACTTGGTCTCACACTCCCAGGGTTTTGAGTGCTCAGAGTTGTTGGTTCTGAACCCTAGAGCCCTCAAAGATCCCTGTTCGGTAGTACTGCCACCACCCTGTAAGAGCCAGTGCCTCAGTCCAGGGACACTGAGACCCTCTAGGCTTAATTATATCCCTTGTAGGCACTGAGCACTTTCTTTACTTAAAGTCTCAGTCCTCAAGTTACTAGTCCACAATGAGGATTTTTGGTAGCTTGCTGAACGGCTAGGCAGGATTCTGAACCTTTGTCCCCAACAGACAATGAACCAGCATGGTAACAGGATTTTTACTTTATTAAGTACATAGGATTACAAAAAGTCACAAAAGACAGCAAATGCTAGAGGCATAAAAACTTCTAGGAAACATATCCGCATAAAATAATAAAGCTAACTGGCTATCTCTATTACAGGGGTGCTCACACTTTTTTGGCTCGAGAGCTACTTTGAAACCCAGCAAGGCCTGGAGATCTACCAGAGTTTTTTTTACAATGTTCGCGCCATCATAACATATAACATTTATGTGTACAATGTATGTTGGTGTACCTTGAGCCCCACTGAGTATAACAGGACTTACTCCTGAGTAGACATGCCTAGGATTAGGCTGTGAGACTGCAATCCTAGCCACACTTACCTGGGAGTAAGCCCCATTGAGTACAATGGGCCTTACTCCCGGCATTTCCTCCCAGAGGCACCTGAAGGAGGGGGAGGGTCGGCACTCCGCGATCTACTCATTTTGCCTCGCGATCTACTGGTAGATCGCGATCCACCTATTGAGCACCCCTGCTCTATTATTTCCTATAACTCTCACCTGGGTCAGCTTCTTTTGTAGATCCTCAGGTCAATTACCTAAAAGGCCACATGGTCCTGGCGGGGCAGGATCTGCACCCACCACCTATCTCACCAAGAGACAAAGACCAAAGACGCTGTCCTCCGGAAGTGGGGCTGGATGCTAGCCCTCTCAGCTCTTCCCTCCCCCCTGGAGATCTACAGCTGCATTCCATCCTTGATGGGCATCTTTCTGGCTGCCCAGGTGCTACATTATCACCTTCCATTGAGTTGTAAATCCCTTGCAACAAGGAAATGCAAGCCACTTCTGTGTTACTGTTTTAGCTTGGTTCAGGCTTTACATGTTACTAGGCCTAAACTGTACATATTCATGACACAGGGCTCCTTCCAGCAGCTCTCTCAGCTCTCCTGCAGAGCTCAGGGTTCAGCTCCTCTCTGCAGCTCTATCCCTGGTGGTCCTTCCAGCTTGCTCCTCCAGCTCCTTCTCTGCAGAGCTTCCCTGGTGGTCTCTGAGATCTTTGCTGGTGCAGCCCCTTTTATAGCCTCAGTTCCTCTGCACACAGCGGCCTCTACCTGTCCTCCACTGGTACTGCAGCCTTCTCTCCTGCAACAGTTTTCCATTTGGTCCTCCTCAGACAAACTCGTACTGACTGTCTTTTGGCTCAGGAAAGGCACAATCCCCTCAGGCCAATTTACAGCAGTCAACTGAGCCCAAGTTCTGCACATATCAACGCCGTACAAGTGGCCCTTCCTCCTCCCCTTCAGAGTCATTCCAGGCTCCCATCTTCTGGAATGGCTCAGAAGGGGCCACTTGCGCGGTGCGTTCAGCCACCTGCAAAACGTACTGCTTGGCACCCCCTCTAGCTATGCCACTGCTCCCGAATGGCATTCCCCTGTGCTGCGTGGCCGCCTACTCCTCCAGGAAGCTTTAAGAGACCTTCAGCTACCCCACGGCTCAGGCTGACTGCACCTTCTCATACTTTGGACTTAAGTGGCAACTTGCTTGTTCAAAAAGTGGCTACCACAATCCCAAGTGTATAGGCAGTTCTTGGTATTTCCCAGGGGGTTCCTGGAACCCCCAGCAAATCTTGAATCTGCAGATAGGCAGTCATTGATCCTATGGTATCAATGGGGCTAGAGGGAGGCTACCAGCACTAGAGGCAGCAAGGCAGTAGAAACCTTCCAAACGGTGCGTATGACTAGTGCAGAGTGCTTTAAAATGGCCATCGGAGGCTTCAGGAGGCCAGCAGTTAACTATCTGCTGGCCTTCTGAACCTTCCCGCGGCCATTTTAAAGTGCTTCACATGAGTCACAGGCACCATTTTGAAGGTCTCTGCTGCCTTGCTGAAGATCTTCAGTGCAGATTGCTTCAGGATGGCCGGGGATGACTGCGGATAGCTGAGAACACCTCGCGAATACTGAGAGGAGGGTGGCAATCGTGCTCCTCGCAGACAAGCGAATCCACGGATAGCAATTCTGTGTGTAGAGGGAATTGACTGTGTCCAGTCATCCTGTCCATTTCCTCCCCTGAACCTTTCCAGTGGAATGCTACTAAAGCAGCCATCCCAGTGTTGGAGATGCTGCCACCTTGACTTGTGCCAAGTCGAAGGTCTCCATCGCCCACGACAAGGGAAGCTCTAAGACCCTTGAAACAGTGCCCCACAAGCTTAAAGAGTCGGACATCTGTCAGCACTTGAGCGCTGGGTCGTGGCCCAGGGAGAGCTCCTCTAAACCTAAGACTGAACTCAGATGCCCTCCTCAGCCCTTGCTGAGTGACCAGGACCTACCGGGACAAACTAAGGATTTTCTCAACAGGTGGCAGTGAGGGAGGTGATTTTCACTCCCTTATGCCATGCACTCAAGCTTCTTCCTGCCAACCTCTCTCTTCTGAACATAGGATTTTCCTTGCAGGGTGTGGATGAGGTGGTGCACAGGGGAAGGGTGAATCTGGGGCAATTCAGCTGCATGTCCCACAAAGCAGTTGCCAACAGTGGCCCCCGTGTTTCAGCTCAGACTTTAGCCCTTTTCAGGTAATTTGATTTTTCATCTAGGGCAGGGGTGCCCAAAGTTTTTGGCACGAAGGCCACATCAGCTCTCTGACACTATGTTGAGGGCCGGGAGAAAAAAAGAATTAATTTACATTTAAAATTTGAATAAATTTACATAAGTTTACATAAATGAGTATATTAAAGATGAACTTATATGAATGAATGAAGGTCTTGCAATAGCTCAATGCCTATAAAAGGCCTTGTACAAAGCAAGGCTGGCCTTTCCTTTGCTGCCGCTACTGCATCACAGATGTGAAAGAGCAAGCAGTGGAGGGAGCCCTCATCCCACAGCTCACGTGAGAGGTCAAACAGTCGCCCTCACGCTGAGAGAAGTTGCGTTGGGCCAGTGTGGGCTTCAACAAATCTCCGGAGGGCCAGAGGCTCATTGGAGACTGGGGGCTCCCTGAGGGCCACATTGAGAGGCCTTGAGGGCCACAAGTGGCCCCAGGGCCGGGGTTTGGGCACCCCTGATCTAGGGTAAAGTGGAGCTATGTGCACTGTCTTGGACCCTGCATCTTCCATCTATAGGCAATCCTGCACGTGTACAACAGACAGCATTTTGGGTTCTCTCCATGCTCTCAGGCTTCCGAACAGTGTGGAGAAGCTTTTACCCCCAATGAACATTATTCTTGACCACTGCCAAGAAATCCCGAAGTGCAGGACAGCTGCGGGCACGGGAAAGCCCTCCATACATTCAGCGCTCTGTTCAGGCTCTTCCCATTCTTCACTGGGACATGTGTGAATTGGAGTGCGGACTGCTGTCATGAAGTCTTGTGCCCCCCCCGCCCCCCCGGGCACATGCAGCCAACCTGGATTGAGTTGTCTTCGCCTTTTCCCCACCCCGAGGGTGAGGGAAACTCCTTGTCCAGGGGGTTTTGAAGCCCCTAGAAATAGTAGCCAAGATTAGGGGAACTGCTATTCAGGGCTTTCCTTTATAACAGGGGTGCCCAAACCCCGGCCCTGGGGCCACTTGCGGCCCTTGAGTACTCCTAATGCAGCCCTCAGGGAGCCCCCAGTCTCCAATGAGCCTCTGGCCCTCTGGAGACTTGCTGGAGCCCGCACTGGCCCGATGCAACTACTCAGTGTGAGGGCGACTGTTTGACCTCTCACGTGAGCTGTGGGATGAGGGCTCCCTCCACTGCTTGTTGTTTCACGTCTGTGATGCAGCAGCGGCAGCAAAGGAAAGGCCAGCCTTGCTTTGTGCAAGGCCTTTTATAGGCCTTGAGCTATGGCAAGACCTTCATTCATTCATATAAGTTCATCTTTAATATATTCATTTATGTAAACTTATGTAAATGTATTCAAATTTTAAATGTAAATTAATTCTTTATTTTCCCACATCAGAGAGCTGATGTGGCCCTCCTGCCAAAAACTTTGGACACCCCTGCTTTATAACATTGGTTACTACCAGGTCCAACTTTTTAAAATGACACTCTGTCAGGATCCACCCAACTTTAAGAGAGGTTTTTAAAAAGGTGATCTAGAAGGAAATATTTTTATTCGTTTATTTGCAAGTATCTATCTATCTATCTATCTATCTATCTATCTATCTATCTATCTATCTATCTATCTATCTATCTATCTATCTATCTATCTATCTATCTATCTATCTATCTTGTTGGCATCCTTCATTCTCGGAAGACTCTGGTATCGCGCTCTGAATGGTGGTTCTGGAACAGTGTCCTCTCTAGTGCGCGAAGCCTGGGTAAAGTAGGTATGGAGGATAGACTGTTTCCCATGCAGCAAATCCCCCCTCTCCACGTTGCTGAAATGGTCCAATGGAAAGGCAGAAGCTAATACAATCTATCTATCTATCTATCTATCTATCTATCTATCTATCTATCTATCTATCTATCTATCTATCTATCAGCTTAAAAAAAAGATCCATTTCTCATAACGAGGCAGCCCTAATTAATAGCCACAAGGCTTGAGGGGCTTAGTTTTGTGACCCAGCCTTCACCTGCCCCAACAACCTGTCATTAATGAGTGACCAGAAAATACACCAGAACAAAGATGCTCAAACATTTATCTCCCATTATTTACACAAGCTTGCAAAGTGCAGGGCAGTTAGCAGCTATCTGATTTTGGAACTGCCTCAGGTCTATTGAGGCAATGAGTTATTTGATCTTGCCATCACCCGTGTTTTCATTGGAGGCTCTGCGGGAGCCACCAGAAATTGGGTCACGACCCACCAAGAGGGTCCTGATCCAGCGTTTGGGAAACAGTGCTTTATAACATCTGAGCGGGTGTGGAAAGCAAAGGGTCTGATCTGAAGGTGTAGTGGTCCACAGCTCCTGTGTGTCTGTCTGTCTGCTGGCGCCCCTTTTCCTGTACACAGCCTTCTTGGTTCCTGTAAGAGAAGGAGCGAGAAAGCTGAACTGGAGGGGGAGATTATAGCACTGCTTTCCTCTCTTTCTGGGGAATCCTCTGCAGCTTGGTGAGAGCAGCCTCCATTACTGCAAGCCCTGCTCACATAGCAGTGGATATAACCCTAGATCAAGGAGAGAAGCCGAAACCAGAGGCCAGAGTGCTTCCGTGGTCACCCTTTGCACAGCAACTGTGCATGATGCGTTGTCTCAGTCATGTCGTGAGAATGGATGATGGCCGGATCCCAAAGGATCTCCTCTATGGAGAACTCGTGCAAGGAAAGCGCCCTACAGGTAGACCACAGCTGCGATACAAGGACATCTGCAAGAGGGATCTGAAGGCCTTAGGGATGGACCTCAACAAGTGGGAAACCCTGGCCTCTGAGCGGCCAGCTTGGAGGCAGGCTGTGCAGCATGGCCTTTCCCAGTTTGAAGAGACACTTGGCCAACAGTCTGAGGCTAAGAGGCAAAGAAGGAAGGCCCATAGCCAGGGAGACAGACCAGGGACAGGCTGCACTTGCTCCCGGTGTGGAAGGGACTGTCACTCCCGAATCGGCCTTTTCAGCCACACTAGACGCTGTTCCAGAACCACCTTTCAGAGCGCGATACCAGAGTCTTTCGAGACTGAAGGTTGCCAACATGTGCATGATGGCGATGAGTGAAGCTCCCCTGTGCAAGAACAGTTGCATGTGATGCACACAACCTTTTTAGCTGGTGAGATGAGAACAAGTGGCGAGTGTCAGTTTCTGTAGCTTGTCTCTGCCACTGCAAACATGGCGTGGGCCACAATAATCTGAGTAGGTCACATGTCAGCTGGCCACAGACTCAGCGATCCCACTGGGAGTCCACGGAAGGGTCTGCACCTGTGCCTGGTCATGCCTGGTCAAGCAGGGAGGCTGCACTGCTTCTGTGCTGACCCCACCTGGGGATACCTGATGGGCAAGGAAGGGAGCAGCAGTAGCAGAAGTCTTCCTCTTCTCCTCCCCTGTGATCTTTCACAGTTCTCTGTGTGTTTGTTTTTATTTATTCTTTAGATTATCTGTCTCCCCCCTTCCCCAGCATTGTCAGGGAAAGGATAAAGACAGCCCCTGTTGCTGCCTGATCGCTACCAGGCCTCTTGCCACTGCCACTGCTGTAGCTTCAGGTGAACATGCAAGATGGACTTGTGTCTTTCTCTTGCCTGGTTCCTGGGCACCAAGGGAGGACAGCTGTTGTCGCTTGTTCCTAAGCATGGGCAAAGTGTCAAACAGGGGGACGCCACAGGGCTGTTGCCCCAAGGTCCTCTGTTGCCTTTCCTCTCCTTTTTTGGAAATGCCACTAGGAGGAGGAGTGGTTTGTTGCCAGCCTGCTGGTTGGGTGACTTGGCTCATCCTAACCACTTCCCTGTAAAATGATGGGAGAAGTTGCCCCCGGAGCAGAGACCAGCACACAAACCCAAGTTAATGTGTAAAGCGTGTGGGTTTAGAGTAGTTTGGAGTGAACTCAGCATCTGAGTCTCTCCACCTACCCAGGGCGCATCTCAACCCACATTCTGTGTGGTAAATGCAGTGAAGAAATCTCTTGCTGGCTGTAGCCACAGATTCTGCGGTCTCCGGCAGGCCTCGCCCTGGACCTTGCCGATGATCATGCTTTATGAATCAAGAACCAGCTCCCTCCCCAGTATTTAGTTCATTTATTGGATTAAAACACCAATCAGTAATCAAAGCAAACAACCAGGATGCACGTTGAGTAGGGAGGGAAGGGGGGATTTGCTTTGGAAAGGGGAAGGGGAGGGAGCATCCTTTGCAAACCGTAATGTGCTGAGTACCGGTGCTGGGTCTAAAGGGTAGGACAACTGTGTGTGACTTGTCCCAGTTTTCATCTCTGGCATCTCCAAGTTGGACTGGGAATGGCCACCTAAAGGCAGCTCAGAGAGTCACTGTCAGACAGTCTATCTGAGTCATGAGTCTTTTCTAAGTCACAGCCTCGAGTCATTGGTGTGTGTGACTTGAGTTTCCCACAAGTTGCAAAAAACTAATTTTTTTTGCAACTTCAGAGTCTCAGATGCAAGTTCTCATCCCTCAGAGTCTCAGGTACAAGTTCCCATTCTTGCATATAGCCCATATTTTCCAGCTGCCCATGGCCTCAAAAATGGACATAGGGAATAGGGGAGGAGTAGGGGAGTGTAAATCCATCTCAATGTCCGGTAGGGCTTCTTAATCTGAGGGAGACAAGAAGCCCCTCTGACTCCAAACAACTGTGTTTCAGGAACAAGCATCCCTGTTTTTCCCTTGCAGGAATAAAAACAGCACAGGGAGGGCAATTTGATAAGGAAGACAGTCAGCGGGAAAAGGTTTAACGCCTCCCTCCTAAGAACATAAGAACATAAGAACAGCCCCACTGGATCAGGCCATAGGCCCATCTAGTCCAGCTTCCTGTATCTCACAGTGGCCCACCAAATGCCCCAGGGAGCACACCAGATAAAAAGAGACCTCATCCTGGTGCCCTCCCTTGCATCTGGCATTCTGACATAACCCATTCCTAAAATCAGGAGGTTGCGCATACACATCATGGCTTGTACCCCATAATGGATTTTTCCTCCAGAAACTTGTCCAATCCCCTTTTAAAGGCGTCTAGGCTAGACGCCATCACCATATCATGTGGCAAGGAGTTCCACAGACCAACCACACGCTGAGTAAAGAAATATTTTCTTTTGTCTGTCCTAACCCTCCCAACACTCAATTTTAGTGGATGTCTCCTGGTTCTGGTATTATGTGAGAGTGTAAAGAGCATCTCCCTATCCACTCTGTCCATCCCCTGCATAATTTTGTATGTCTCAGTCATGTCCCCCCCTGAGGCATCTCTTTTCTAGGCTGAAGAGGCCCAAACGCTGTAGCCTTTCCTCATAAGGAAGGTGCCCCAGCCCCGCAATCATCTTAGTCGCTCTCTTTTGCACCTTTTCCATTTCCACTATGTCTTTTTTGAGCTGCGGCGACCAGAACTGGACACAATACTCCAAGTGTGGCCTTACCATAGATTTGTACAACGGCATTATAATACTAGCCGTTGTACAATACTCCTCCCTATTGCACTCTTGTTTATTATTTCAGCTATTTATTTACTGCGTTTCAGCAGAAGACATTGCGTACCAAAAGGCACGAGAAGCTGCTTTTGGATTAAAAAATGGTGGGTGTGGTGGAGTTAATGTGTGCAAAATCTGCTTTAGTCTGCACGTGTGCTGGAAGAAACACCAAGCTGAGAGAGAGAGCATGGACTTACTTCGGCCAGTGTCCTTGAGGGAGATCAGTCCAGGAAGTGTTGAAATGTCTCAAATTCCAAGCAAAAGAGGTGGAGCAAAAATTGCAAAAATTGATGGCACCCTACAAATCCTGAACCAGAAGCATGGCCAGAACAAGCCAGAGCACCACCAGATACAAATGCCGGCAAGTTAGCTACGAAAGGAACGTGTGGGTTTAATAAAAAGACATCCCAACCTGCGAGCTTTACCCACGAGGAAGCTGGCTTACACTGTGCCACATTGTGCTGCAGCCTAGTAGGCTTTGTAGGCCCTGGGTTTTTGAGAGCGTGGGGTAGTGGGGTGGGGAGAGAACGTTGCAGTCCATCCAGTCCGACGCTCCCCTTGATGTTTTGTGCAGGAGGTGGGCTGACCACCTCCTTGAGCGCCAAGAATACCATTCCATGCCATTTGCGCCCACACTGGCTCCTTTGTTCTCCCCTGCCCCACTTGGTTGCAAAGCAGAAGGAACGCAAAGCGGTGTGTTGAAAATGAGTGTAAATATTGTATTTTCCGCTGTGGTTGCAGCCGTCCTGCAGTGAATGAGCTTCTCTCTGAGAAGGCCTCACAGAGGCTTCTTTCATCCCTGGTGCTGGAGCCTGGAGGGCAAGCCTCTCCAGACAAGGAGGAAAGGGTGACTGCCAGGTTGCAGGCTTCCCAAAAGTAGGACATCAGCAACCAAGAACTGGCCGGCAGACGTTGCTTAGGAGACTGTGGTCATTGGTTAGAGATCCAGCGTGCTCTTTTCGCACTCTTGAAAAAACCCTTCCACCCGCCTTGAGCCTTTTACCGGCGTTTGTTGCATCGCATCTGGCCTGCCAGCCTCGAAGTAACTGGCTATGAGGTCATCACCAGTTACTTCTGGTGGTACTTACGGAAGGTGGACCTTGCGATGTGGTGTGCCAGGGGACAGAGTTTGGGAAAGGCTGGTCTAGAACGTGTTCTTTGGAGAACTTTGGAGAACTTCTTTGGAGAACGTGCCCATTTGAGAACTTTGTTCTCTGGCAGCAGAGGTGGGAGCTCCTGAAAGCACAGCCTCGTTTGTGAGCCAAAGACCTGGTAGAGACGCCCTTCTGCGCACCTCCTGTGGGAAACCCTCCTGCACAAAACAGCCCTGTCCCTGGCTTCCTGCCTCTTGCTTAGGGGCTGCGTACTGTGTGTGGCAAGAAAAACTGCAGGCACCAAACTGTGTTAACAGAGCCATGTGGAAGCGCCTGTCTCTTTTCAGCTCTTTGAGCCACGGCGTACACACGGCTCCCTCTGTCAGCAGCTGCTCGTTCAGCGCATAAAGGAAGGATGTACGTCATGGGCCCAGATCAGGCTTGACCTGATGCAGCAGGCAAAGTTGCTTCTTATAGTAGAGTGGCCTGTTTGCCAAAAGTGACTGTGTTTCTCCAGGAAGATGGCAAAGGTTACTCTCCCTGGGCAGTCACAAGGCTCCATCCCTTCACTGAGGGGCTTGGCCCAGGAACTAGTTACCATTTTTCAAGGGCTGGTGAAAGAATTTTCAGTGTTTTTCCCCTGTAGACCTTCTCTGTGGTCTTTGCCTCTTGTGATGTCACTTAGAAGACTGAGACGTTACTCCTAGAAGATTCTTCCAGGTTCTTTGGCTTTGTTTCTAGTAGTAGCAAATTGTCTGTCCTTCTTCCCACGCCAGCAAAGGAAGTGCGGCAGACAATTAGGGCACAATCCTAGCCAGGTCTACTCAGAAGTAAGTACTATTTTGTTCAATGGGGCTTACTCTCAGGAAAGCGGGGTTAGGATTGCAGCCTCAGTTACTGTAGACAGTTGCCATACAAACAGAGCTGCAAAACCCGGAAGAGTTTTTCAGCCATTTCCATCTACTGTGCTCTAAACTCCTGTGGCCCACCTGCGGACCTTTTACTGCCCAGCAACGTATGGAACTGCCATGATAATGTTCCTGAGTGAAGTTTTCCCCATAGGTCTTTTCTTTTTCTCCGCAGGTATGACTACCAGGAGCTTCTGCACAACTCCACCTTCTGCATCATTCCACGAGGGAGACGTCTGGGATCTTTCAGGTTCCTCGAAGCACTGCAGGTACTCCAGGGTCTTCTTCATCGTGCTGCAGCTACAACATTAATTACTAATGTCTCTCTTTGTGGGGTCCTGCCTAAGTGAATACCCACCTGATTGTCTTGTTCCATGCGCCTCTCCTCTTCTGCATCCTTGCCTGTGACTGTCTCCTTCTCCGCCCCTGGGGAAACCACATCTGAGATCATCACAGATCCTTTATGCATTTCAGTCTCTGTGGCTACATGTTTATTTAAATCCAAGTTGATGGGCCATGCAGGATTGAGGAGCGGGGAAGAAACCTGATCCCAGGAACCTGATCCCAAACGAAGTGTGGCTGAAACATCTCATGAAAAAGAGCACGAGCCTTTCAGGTTTTGCACAACAACAACAAGAGAAGCAAGCAGACATTTCCCATCCTGTCTCTTTTGACAGATGAGTTTCCTAGTCATTCCCTCTCCTGGAGGTATGACAGTTCTGGGGAGGTGTGGAAGTGCCAGGGACCCTTCAGCGCAGCGATTCCCCAGCTTTCTTGGGGGAGGCAGTGGCAGTAAGTTCAGTTCTGACCTTAGAAGGTGCGGGGTCCAATTGGCAGCATTTTTTGTGGAGCCCCTGGCTCCTTCTCTCCTCTTCATGTCTTGTGTGGGAACTTCCCCTTTCCTCGTCTTAACTCCTATGAGCTTTTCTCTGGAGTTGGGTAAAAAACTGGTTTAAGCAACTGAGCGCACACCCAGTTTCAAAACACGTCATGTGACAATAGAATACCTGTGGCTTTCCCCCATTCTCACAACACTGAGGTCTGGCAAGTGGAAAGCACTTCCTCTGCCTCTCTTCCCCATGTACAAGTCTCCTTAGCGGTTAAGGGCATTAGCTGCAAGCTGGGGAGTCTTTGGTTCATATCAGCTCAGCCATGAACTGGTGGCGGGTGTGGGCCCAGTCAGGCCATGATGTCAAAGTCACAGCCAATCCATGCCTGCCCTGCAATTGAGGGATCGTACTGTCCTACCCAACAAGGCTGTTGTAAGCATTAGGTTGCAATCCTATCCACAATTACCTGGGAGTGAGCTCCACTGAGTATAATCAGACTTACTTCTGAGTAGACATGCATAGGATTGGGCTTTTAATAAGATAACTAGCACACATGGAATGCTTTGAGCGCTTGTGTAAGTGGGGCATTTTCCTATATATGTTAGCAAGTATTATCTGACAGGAGCATAAATCCACAGACTGTTTTCTTTGTTGCTTAGGAGTTAAAAAAAACTTTAACAAGCTTCTTTCTGCCCTTGGGCCATGACAGGCAGCAGCTTCCCAGGGTTCCAGACAGAGGAAGGTCTTTCCAGCTACTTCTGGAGATGCTGCCAGGCCTTCCTCTGGACCAGGGGTGTCCAAAGTTTTTGGCAGGAGGGCCACATCACCTCTCTGACACTGTGTTGGGGGCTAGGGGAAAAAAAGAATTAATTTACATTTAAAATTTGAATAAATTTACATAAGTTTACATAAATGAACATATTAAAGATGAACTTATATGAATGAATGCAGGTCTTGCAATAGCTCAATGCCTATAAAAGGCCTTGCACAAAGCAAGGCTGGCCTTTCCTTTGCTGCTGCTACTGCATCACAGATGTGAAAGAGCAAGCAGTGGAGGGAGCTTGCACGAGAGGTCAAACAGTCGCCCTCATGCTGAGAGAAGTTGCATTGGGCCAGTGCGGGCTTCAACAAATCTCCAGAGGGCCAGAGGCTCATTGGAGACTGGGGGCTCCCTGAGGGCCGCATTGAGAGGCCTGCAAGTGGCGCCCGAGCCGGGGTTTGGGCACCCCTGCTCTGGACCATCTGCTTGCAAGGTGGGGGCTTGGCCAGTGAGTGACTCCCTCCCCACTCCAGATCATGGGTGACAGATAGATGCCTTTTTACTTTTGAAAAAGCCCAAATGTGACGTCACTTCCGGTTGTGACGTCACACCCGGGGCAGCATTTTGAGCTTGGCACCGGGCTACGTGATCATTAGCTACGCCACCGACTCCGTTCATGCTTCCCTCTGATCCTTGTTCTCCGTCTCTGATTACTCCAGACTGCCTGCATCCCTGTGCTGTTGAGCAATGGCTGGGAGCTGCCCTTCTCAGAGGTGATTGA